>NW_017307076.1:189312-264828 GCF_000935625.1 Nanorana parkeri | reverse complement strand
CGACCCGAAGTGCAGAAGGAGTTCAACTCAGCCGATCCAACATCTGGATCGGGTGAGCCGAACCTCCGGCAGGCTACTCGCTGCTGTTCGGCCTATTCTCATATAGCGACATTCGGCTCTGCAATCCTGCTTAATACCTCTGTGGTATCTTGCAGAATAGAAAAATAGTTTAAAAAGTAGAAAAAAAGAATAGAAAATGCTATTGGCTATTGCAAATTGAAATAGCCAATAGACATGTAGCTATGCTTTCCTATGCTTATTCTTTTTGTTCTGATGGCAGCCAACAGCTCCAATGTCAGAAGAAAAAAAACCCAACAGAGCAGGGAAAGGTTTACTGTGCTCGATCGAGCAGAGTAAAACTTTCCGGCAGAAAGTAACTCTCGCCCGGGCGGCCAGGAGAGTTGGGCTGTCTGGAGATCAGTGTCCCTGGTTATCTGGTAACCAGGGACGCTGATCTGCCTGTGCAAGTGGCCGGAGCCAGCCGTGAGATGACGGCTGGCTCCGCCCAGCAGTCCGTAGCAGGCTGTCGGCCGGCCAATGGGCGGCCGTTTGGCCAGCTTCGCCTTTCACCTCGGCTCAGTCGAGCCGATGCATATGCCTTCAGCTCGACTGAGCCGCTCAGCCGACTTCGGGATCTGTAGGGCTATAGTGAATACTGAACCGAAGGGGTCCTGGGGCCGAAGCTAGCCGAAGGATCAGCCGAAGCTACGGCTAGATCCTTTGGCAACTTAGTGAATAGACCCCAGTGCAGAACCAGGCACAGTAAGTCAGCAATCCAGAAACGATCAGCTGCTAGGAACCAATAGGCAGTACTGATGACTTGTTCTTTGCTCTCATCCTACCTTTTTGGCCATAGTTTACAGAGTTCAGGTCTTCCTTTAATGCCATATATCCCCCTTTCTTTATTTACATTAGACCTTGTTTGAACATCCCTTTTTTATTACATTTAATTAATTATAATCCTAAGGTACCTACATATAAAGGTCACTGTATTATATGATTAAGAGTAATGGCAACAAAGAAATAGTATTTCCAACTACCCATTTAAAAACAACATATTGTCTGACTCAGGCCTGCCCTCGAGCTGTACCAACACATCAGAAAGAATGTACATCAGAGGTGTAAAGACTTTGTGAATATTTTGCTGTCTAGGGACCAAGCTCTGTGGGACACACACCACATGTAACTAAAATACTCATATTACAGTAATAGTAAGAATGGCGTCAGCAACAGGTCAGTTCTAGGCCATTGCCTTTGCTATTGTTACACAAGATTCCTCAGAGCTTTATGTACTCTTTTAAATTATCAAAACTTCAGAAATGAAAATGTAATAGTATGTAGATCAGTGATTACACTGAAATTGTAATCGATCTTCCTTTGTTCTGCAAAATTACACATTCATTTTTTAATAAGTTGAACACATTTCATTAAACCAGATATTTTATATCAACATCTGAAGATATTTCAACAATGCTCTCAAATAAAATTCATTTTGAGTTGCACTGCATTGCCTCAAAGCAGGGGTAGCCAAACTCCGGCCCTCCAGCTGTGGTGAAACTACAAATCCCATGATGCATCTCTCTCCGGGAGTCATGTCTGTGGCTGTGAGAATCTTGCAATGCCTCATGGAATTTGTAGTTCCACCACAGCTGGAGGGCCGGAGTTTGGCTACCCCTGCCTTAAAGCAATCCATGAATGCTATGATAATTGGCCCCTATGTGGTACACAGGCTCCCTTATCAGTATCCACTTACAAATTCAGTACTATTCTTATGTAAACCGTCATTATATGAGTGTTTATATTGGTATCTCATGATCCACAGTTTCAGGTACTGTGCTGAACTTGGTATTTTACAAAATCTGGTCACTGCAGTAACTCATTATCTATGGATCAGATAATGAGAACTCATCACCTCTCATATTCTAAAAACCATTGAAAAAGCATCTGAAAAGCAGCAAATACTACAAAGCCTATTATCTATGTCAGTGGACAGATGCCAGCATTAGTTATATTTCACAAAACTGTCCTCTAGCAGTTTCTCCTTGCACTCTGACCACCAGAACAACCATTTCCAGTTACCAGTATTGTAATTTGATAAGTTACTTATTCCCCTGAAACAGTCCCAGCAACAGAATGTCACTACAAGGCACTTAATGGCATATAATTGCCTTCTGATATTCATTGAATGAAGGGACTTATGCAGGAAGCATCCCAAATATTTCACAGAAAAAATAGGAAAAATGGCACAATTTTTTAACATTTTATTTTGGAGACATTTAGGAAGAGAAAATGTTTCAGTAAAATGTTATTGCTGCCCTTGATACCGTTAGGGAGATTTGACCTCATTTCATGCCCCTGTGAAAGCAGACAAGAAATTAGAAACGTGGCTGTTACTGGATAGGAAGACACAGATTCTAGTAATAACTAGACATGTAATTTTCGCTTCGTACCGAAATGTCATGAATTTGGACATTCGGATGCATCCGAATGTCTGAATTTCAATTAGGCAGAATACAAATAAATCAGAATGTTCTTTTAACAAAATTTCGGATCATCCAAATTTCATTCAAAATGAAACTAAATTGGACACTGTTTTCTGGCCAATCAGAAAACCCAGTCCGCAACTAAAACGAAATTCTGAAATACCCGAATCCGAATAACAAAACGAAACGTCATTCGGACCCGAGAAGAAAATTCAGAAATGAAATTAATTTTCTTGCTGGCTTGCATGTCTAATAATAACTTGACCTAGATACACATACACATACCTTTTTCCAAAGACTTTAGGCTGGACACATGATGCGCTGGGGCCTCCACAGTTATCTTCCCCAGCAGTTGGTGTTCCTCCGTGATGCAAAGAGTGACATTGATACGGTCACTCTCTGCATCAATGTGGAAGGGAGCTGTGGTAATGTGGTGATCAGGAGGTGGGACCATATTTTTCTGTATACAGTTTTGTTCTCCATCTGCCTAGCACCACTTAACCTGGAAGACTGAGGACATGATGTGGAGATGACATGACACATTGAAGGTGAGTATTGCAGTCAGCGCTGTTTTTTCATCAGTTTGAAATTTGATATTTCAGTTTTAAATTGCCTTTTTTGCTTCTTAAATTTCCTGAAAACTCCAGTGGCAAGATTTAAGTGCAATAGTTTGGGTTGCTTTACCCTTCCACATAGACCATAAGGAAGACATCATTTTGTACAGCTGCCACACACTTTATTCTATGTTATGGAGAATCCTTGGTATAGAGGGACTTGCCACCTACCTTTATCAAGGATGGAGCATTCAGGCAACATTACCAATTCTGCTAAAGATATCTTTCTACTGTAGTTCCCAAGGTATGTAAGAAACCATCGTGACAGCTGTGACAGCATTGTAACCTAAGGTACTGTATCTTAGTCATGCAACTAACATTTCCAAAGAAGAATGGCGATGTTAACCTATGGGTTTATTGTTCGACTTAAGGTGACACTTAACTCAGGAGTTGAATCCTAAAAATGCATATAAGTACCTTAACTATTAACAAAAGTGTCCCTTATTTGTGTATATCTCGGCCGTAGATCCTCAAATCATCTCTTCATTAATGCTGACACTGTCCTTCCTTCTGGAGGGCGGCTACTTTTGTTCACCATTGTCCCTGTGTGTGTTGTAAAGTAGTCACCACTCCAAGCTTGCTCCCATAATAGACTGCTATCTCACATTTAGTTTACTCATTTGTATTGAGATTGTAGTCCAATCTCAGGAGTGAGCTTGGAGTGGTGACTACTTTACAACACACACACACAGACAATGGGGAACAAAAGTAGCCACTCTCCAGAAGGAAGGCCAGTACCAATTCAGAGATGATTTGAGGATCTACAGCTGCAGGGCTGGTGCAAGGATTTCTGCCTACACAGACGAAAGAGCCCCCCCACTTTTTTTTATACTTTTTTAAATTTGTATTTATCTAATTCTCTTTCACTTTTTTAATTGTTATCATTTTTTTCTATTGAACCTGTCACCTCCAATACAGGAGTTATAGCACAGCACTGTACTAGAACTCCTGTGACAAGGAACAAAAGAGAGCGCCATCATAGTGTAAAAATGTTATTTAATAGTAAAAACACGCAGCTCTAAGGCTGTACTTACAACAGTTCGGTAGAATGAAAACCAGTAGAATAAGGTGAGAGGACGGAATCCCTGGCAGGGAGAATCTGGAGCGATGTAAAACACCAGTAACCTCGATCCCTGTATTGATAAATGGTTTACCATTGATAAATGGTGTTTTACATCGCTCCAGATTCTCCCTGCCAGGGGTTCCGTCCTCTCAACTTATTCTACTGTTTTTTATTCTACCAAACTGTTGTAAGTACAGCCTTAGAGCTGCGTGTTTTTACTATTAAATAACATTTTTACAGTATGGAGGCGCTCTCTTTTGTTCCTTTTCTCATAGACTGGTGGGCCATCTAATCTGTGGGAGCTGCCTCCATCGTGTTTGCTGTATTTTTACTGCTGGGCTCTTTTTGGATTTCAAGGCGCCGGTATTGTTTTGCAACTCCTGTGACAGCTGAGAGGAAGTGCTGCCAGTGCAGCTCTCCTCTCACTGTCTACTCGACCCGGCGTGCAAGGTAGCCGGCAGCGGTGGGGGGGAGGGGGTCGGGAACATACCTGCCGCTCCTCTGCTCAGAGAGGCGTCACTGATCACACCTGTCAGTGCTCCCTCTCTCTCCTCCTGGCCGCTCTGAAGCTGCAGCGGTCGGTAGGAGAGAGAGGGAGCGCTGACAGGTGTGATCAGAGCCGCAGCGGCCATCTTGCGGCCAGTCGCATTTTTCCGCCCCCCATGCTGGCCGCGTCAAGCATTTGCTCTACCTGCCTATATGGTAGCGCTGGGCCTGTACAGCTGAATGATGAACAGATAAAGTACATTTTTTTAAGAGGTAGGGTACCTGATTGCATTCTTAAGGTTCAAATCCTGCGTATAATGTCACTTTAAGAGGTATAGTTCCTTACAATGTAGTCACTGGACAATCACAGATGTTCACATTTGTTACAGAAATGAAATCAAACCTGTGCTTTGGCCAAGCATTGCCTTTGATACCTACTCCACCTAGCAGCACATACTTATATTTCCTTTACTGCTCCGCCGCTATGGTCAGCTGCCAGTAGAGAGGAAATGAATTCCTGTGTACATTCTGACTTCTTGAAGTCAGAGCTTACACAGGTCTGAGGCATTTTGCTTGGGAGGCAGAAGGGGTTAAAGCACAGGTCTGTTTTAATACTCTAATGGTGCTAATCCTTAGAGATTCATCAATGGAAATACTTTTAAAATGTGTTATGTTTAATTATATTCACATCAGCCTTAAAACTAACTTTTTCGTTTTAATTAAATGCATCAGTGGCGGAATTACCGCCGGTGCAGGCGGTGCGGACGCACCAGGGCCTTGGGGCTCTAGGGGGCCCAGCGCCGGATCGATACCCAGCGGGCCCCCTATCTCTGCGCCGAGAGTGTCGTTGGGGGGGGGGGCAAAAAAAATATTGCACCAGGGCCCTTTGTTCCTTAGCTCCGCCACTGAAATGCATGATCATGATTGTTAAAAAAAAGTCCTCTAAGTATTAGTTTACATACTTATAAAGAACTTAGCTAGTAATCTAATACTCATTCAAAAATTATTATTTTAATGGTTTATGCACACAGTACAGATAATATTTGTATTTCCGTAATACATAATTGCTTTTCTGGAAATGAATACAGTACAATATTCAGTGATCACATGAATACCTAGGTATACTGTAGGCCTTGTAGTTTTTCTTTTCTTTTTCTGGTAGATTGATAGAATACTTTATAGAATACTGATGCTGTATCACAATGAAAAGGCACATAAGAGATAATAATCACTAAAAAAGGAAAATAGACTGTTTCTTCATCATTGATTTTCTGTGCTTATGTGAAATACTATTATTTCCTTGATGACCTTAGCAACTTTATTGTTTTGTGATCTTGGTTAACCAGCAATTTCTGTTTCAGCTCAGTTGTAGTGATACAATGCTACATCACTCATGTCTGACCTTTTCGTGACTCATAGTACTGTTATTTGGGTTCTTGAAGTGAAACATTAACACAATGCTAAGGCATAAAGCACTCAGCGCGCACAGAGCTCCAATAAAATATCAAATGTCTATCTTAATGTTGCCTTTGACATTAGACTCATAATTCTGCCAGGTTTGGACAATGGTCAGGCCATTTAAATAGCTCCTTTGGCTTTTTTAGTACTACTTTTGAGCTGGAAACCTGCAAAACTCTTAAAGGAGAAGAATCTACAAAACTCTTAAAGAAGTTAACCCTGCAAGGGTTAACTGTTCATTTTTGTTTAGTTTCAAAAATTTTACTCACCTGATGCTCTGAGCTGGCTTGTTCTTAGATTGGTCCCTAGAGCCTCCCTCCCTCTCCTCTGCAGCGCTCTAAGGTCCCGTAATTCTTCACGTATACACACAGAACAAAATCTGGAGCAGCTACACATGGCAACCAATCAGCCTTTTTTCTTCAGTTTGTTCAGTTATGATTAGAAAATGAGAGAGATGTGCTGATTGGTTGCCATGCACAGCTGCTCCAGATTTTGTCTGCTCCAGTTTTGATGAATTCCCTTCACTGTGTATAGACTTGTTGACGGCTCCCAGCAGGGATTCCCCCCTCCCCGCTCCGATCCTCCAGTGCTGACTGGAGGATCGGACGGGGAGGGGGCGGGTACAGCTGGATTTGCCTCTAGATAGGCAGAGCCAGCTGTCACTCATGCAGCTGGGTGGATCTCAACAATAATGTCGGGATCCGTCCCGGCTGCAGCTGTCTCAGTATACCTGGAGCTGTAGCTTGCGATATACTGAGCTTTGGGTCACGGGAGGATGCTAGTATATGACCCTTAAGAGAACTATGGGGAAAAACACTTACCCCATAGTTCTCTTTTTTTTTTATTTCAATTGTTTTTTATTGGAGTCTAAAAGTATAATAAAATTGACCTCTGCAAGAGCAGTGAGGAACAAGAAAACATCAGGTTTGCGGTCTGAACCTCTGTACATCATTGATGGCAATAGTTTATTATAGAGTATACAGATCCTTGATAGCGTCTGGCATTTGCAATCTATGATTATGCAGGTATGTACATCAGGCTGGCATAGTGTACCCCTTGTTTGTTATAATGCAACAAATTCCTTCAGGCAAATAAGGTGGTAAGGGCTGAGCGTAGGTATCCATACCAGGCAGTGATATTTGGAGTCCAAGCCAACAGTGGCAACAGCTCACAGTGGTTAAGCAAATAACACAACCCAAGCGGTGCAACCACCGTTGCTTGCAGCTGATATCACGTGTAACCGATTATTGATAGTTCTCTTTTAACCCTTGCAGTGCCGTGGTAGCCCCACTGCAAGGGTTAAGAAAACGTTTTCCTGGAGTTCTTTTTTTTACCAACAATGATTAGTGGACAATTACATTTTAGGACATTATAAAACACATGTACAGTCACAATCATAACAATATAGATTGTGTGACTCACTGCAGATATAGGCTGATCTTATGCTTTAATAGTGATAACAAAATGCAGTCAATTCATGTAAATAAATGTAACAAAGCTCATTATAGTTGCTGGTTTAATGAGCTAGATGTATTTGCATGTATTATTTCTCTAACAGAACCTTGTCTGTTGTGAAATTCACTTGTGCAGACCAGAAGATACAAATCTTTCATCATTCAGGGGAGAGGGAATTCAAAGTAACATTCTGAACTTTGAAGTGGAAATACAGTAGACAAAATATATCAGGACAGTTATTTTATAGCTCCATCTGCAAGACATCTATTCTTACATGTTTTTATATATAGACTTGCCTTGCCGTTCCTTTCCATAATGAGCTCCCAGGAAGTACTGTATTATATACTCTGGGAAATAAAGGGAATCACATAATAATGACAATGTTCTGTATGTGAGTTATGTGTAAGCATTATAGAGTTTAAAGAAGTAAATACTTACTATGAATAACTCTAAAAGCTCATTCATTATAGGTGTGTATTATTTGCCATTGGTATAATGGGCAGATTTTCATAGGAATATTTTATGCTTTTCAGCTGTTTATTTTTTAGTAGAAGTAGTCACTGCATTTTCTTCCTTTCTGTTTCAGCATAGCAGGGGGGCAACAAGTGTTGATAAGTTGCACTGGAGCACCACTTCCAGCAATGGCACAAACAGCTACTGTACCACAATTCCCATCACCCCTTGTACCAGACAATAGGGCTTAGACACAACCACTGTCAACGGTGATGGTGCTGCTGTGTAGGTGTGACCAGCCTCTTTCTCCACAGTGACAATGCTGCGCCACTGGGGACAGGTTCCTTCCACCTGCACGTATGTCACTAGAGGACCTATGAGGTGGCAGGGGAAACCCCAGCATGTGGCAGAGAAAACAGGTATTTGACCGATCCCAAGGGACTGAATACTTGCAGCAGCTAGGGAACAGCATCACAGCAGTTTTTTTTAACATGCAGGTCACCAAATAGGAAAGTATATAGCAATTATTCTTTCTAGTCACACTTTTTTTGGTTACAGTGCTTTCCATTTGGCAGACTTTTACTTTTGGCTGTGCACACAGCATTCAAAAAATGCCATGATTGCTTTAACAGTTATATTATGGTTAATTGTTGTTGGTCTGACAAACAAAGAAAAAAGAATAAGACATCTCAGCAGACACTTTGTTGCATTAGATTATTTATTTCTGCATGTGTGCATAACCTGGATAACATAAGTGAAAGCTTAACAGACAACTAGATCCTTTTTTGGCCTCATCATCTCGTCATTGAGATAAAAATGATAGGCTGAATTGGATTGGCTGCTACCTGCAACACCTCCATTTCTTTTTCTT
Organism: Nanorana parkeri; assembly: GCF_000935625.1. Taxonomy (NCBI): domain Eukaryota; kingdom Metazoa; phylum Chordata; class Amphibia; order Anura; family Dicroglossidae; genus Nanorana; species Nanorana parkeri. The sequence goes on along the minus strand of NW_017307076.1, from coordinate 255,945 downwards.
TTGCTTTTATAAATCAGGTCTATTGCGATCATTTAGCCATATTATCTTTCACTCAGTGAAGAATATATCTATTGAAACAAATGATACTACTTCAAGGTGGCACCCTTTGATATTTTTCAAGAGATTTATACACACAAGACATACACAAAACGTGGGACATAAATATAGGAGTATAGTTAACAAAAACAAATAGGAGAATATAGTTGCGTTTAATTGGAATTGTTCATCTGTAAGTATATTGCATATATAGTATTAACTGTGCATAGTTATGTGTGATGAGCTTTTGCTTTTATTAATTAATTTTGCTCTAGCAACTTGTGAGTCATTCACAGCACTTTAGAGGGTATCTGGTGGTACTTGTGGGAAGATTTCTACAATAAGCAGCAGCCACCACCATATGTGATACACCTCTAGCTTTTATACTAACTTACAGTCTTCTACATTTTTGATCTCAAAAAGCTGCAAAACATCTCTTTCACATGGATGAGCCATGTCTTTCTTCTTTAAATACTGTACATTTATTTTCCCCACCTGCTTTATCTGCTACAAATAATACTGATGATCAACTACCTTTCTTTAAGCAAATCAAAACTAACTTCTCATGCTTCATTTGGGCTGACAAACAACTAAGGCTCTACTGAAATCATTTAAAGGTAAGAGGGGATTATCTAAGGGATAGACATTAAGAAATATTGTCAGATGTTCCACCTCACAAGGATCATCAATCGGCATATCCACACCCACTCTAAGACCTGGACCAATGTAGAGCAGGGATGCACCCCTCCTCCCCAGCCTCTGCCCACTATTATCTGGCTCAAACTCTTAGACATTCCAGATGGAGTCAGAACTCACCCCCTAATTGAAGCAACCAAGTATTTGCTTCAATTATGGTTTACACATGCCAGGTGTAATCTCTCTTAGATTGATACATTAATTTTGGATGCTCTAGATCGGTTCAATTTGCTGTTATTATTTGTTCTTGCTATTAACCCCTTCATGACTGAGGCCCTTTTTTCCATTTTTGCACCCATGTGGCGGCCCCTTCTTCGGGACGCAGAAGCGATCTGGCGACAGGTAAGTCGCCAGGATCGCTTCTGTTGTAAAGCCGACAGTCGGCTCTACAAGTTTAAACAGAGTCCCGGCGGCAAAAGTCGCCGGGAGTCTGTTTAAACAGCCCCGATGCTGGCGACGTACACTGTACGTCGTCAGTCACGAAGGGGTTAAGGTATTGTGTTCTGTTTCTTTGTTGCATGCAGTGTGCTACTCTGATACTTCTCTGCCAGAGAGATTAATACAACAAGATGTAATGGTGCCAACGCATGTTAAAGCAACCAGGAAATATTCTTACAACATGTCATGGACTATCATTTGTATAAGAGATGTGTGTTCATGGCTTTTGAGCTTTTAATGTTTTTATCTTTATTCAGATACCAGCCATGGGGTTGATTTACTAAAGACAAATAGGCTGTTCACTTTGCAAGGAATTTTGCACTTTGCAAAGGAATTTAGTTAGCTTTAGTTAGCGAGGGAAATAAGTTAGCTTAGTGAATGAGGTGAAGCTGACTTACATCATCCAATCAAGTGCAAACAAAAATACATATTTTTTATTTTCCTTTTTTTGTGATTGGGTATTCGATGCATAGTGAATTTTCACTACAAACTTAAGGGGAAATCTCCCTGCAAAGTGCATATCGCCTTGCAAAGTAATCAGCCGTTTTGCATTTAAATCAGCCTTCATATATCAAGGATAAGACAAACTTTGTGTTTTACTATTTTACATGTAAAAACAAATAAAAAAGAGTAGACTATTTCTAAAAAAAATAATAACAAAGACCTCAAATGTGCTGGCGATGCCACAAAGAGAAGAGTACACTTCCACATATCTTTTGGTCATGCTCATAATTCCATCCATTCTTGAAAGACAATCCATAGCTAGATCCAGCCCTACACAGGAGTTCTTCCTCCCCATACACAAGTGCAGCCAAGCTCCTCTCAGAAATCCCTCCACAGACATAAACATTTTTTTAGAATAATAATAAAATATCCTTATCTTATCCTTATTTTATGCAATCCTCTCTCCCTCGATACCCAACATTGTCAGTTCCTGTATATGCCAGTCTATACCGCGGAAATATTACATGCTTTATATGTCTTAACCGTTGAGATCCAAACTAATGTATATAATGAAATATGTAGTATTCTGTTGTATATCTGATGTTGAAAAAATTATTTGTATTGTTCAAAAAACAATGAAAGAAAGAAAAAAACATTGCTAAAGAAAAATGTTGAAGCAGCTAAGGGAGAAAAAAAAATGTATATTGTCTTCCTGACTAACTTTATAACCTAACCTTTTATTTTGTTTTCCCTTACAGTAAACACAAATTGTTTCACAGTTCACAGCAGTCAAAGGACAACTATAGTTTTAAAAAGGTGTCCCCAATTGGCCACCCTCTCATTCCCTAGATATATGTCCCTACATTGACCTCAGGTCAGACCATTATCCTATTTGAAAGGCTGTAGCCTGACATTCACTTACTCCTGGTGGCACTGGAGTTTATTCCATTGTGTATAATATAGGTTTGACTTTTTTAAGTGTTTGAAAATACATACGGGTCTATTCACTAAGCTGCCGAGGGCAGCCGAGTGAACAACCGACCCCAAGTGAAGTGAGCCGAACACTGTTCGGCTATTCACTTCAGGTTTGTACGGCTGATTTCAGCCGTATATCGGCTGAAATCAGCCGTACATCGGCTTGCTTTGGCTTGCTTCTTGCTTCGCAGAAGGAATTCGACTCAGCCGATCCAAAATCTGGATCGGCTGAGCCGAACCTCCGGCAGGCTACTCACTGCTGTTCGGCCTATTCTTATAGATGCCGAACAGCAGTGAGTGAATAGCCGAATGCTGCTGAGCGGCATTCGGCTCGGCTGTTCTGCTCGGTCCCTCTGCAAGTGGCCGGAGCCAGCCCTAAGATCACGGCTGGCTCCGCCCAGCTGTCAGAAGCAGGCTGTCGGCCGGTCGCTCCGCCAGCTTCGGCTTTCAGCGCGGCTCAGCCGAGCCGAGGCATATGCGTTCGGCTTGACTGAGCCACTCGGCCACGTTCGGGAGCTGTACGGGCTATTGTGAATAGCCCGTACAGCACCCCTTCGGTTCTACTGAACCGAATGGGTCCTGGGACCGAAGCTAACTGAAGGATCGGCCGAAGCTATGGCTAGATCCTTCGGCAGCTTCGTGAATAGACCCCATAATCTCATCTTTCTGAAAAACTAATTGATGGTTAATGTACTCATGCTAAAAGTAGCTCATGCTACATAGGTGGATAGGGTCAAAGCTGTAGATAACAATACAAAATGGGTCTACTGGTTTATAAATCATGTTACATTTCCTTACAATTTAATTTGCTTGAAGCCCAAATCTAAAATTGGGATCATCCCCCTGTTCTGCACCTCCTTCTCCTGAAACACCTTGGCACCCTGTATGCATACCTTTTTTCTAGACATGTCAATTAGTTTTGTTCCAAATTGAAATTCAGACGAATATCCACATATTCAAACATTCGGATGCATCTGAATTTAAGAAATAACTAATCCAAAGGCTATCTGAATTTTTAATAACAAAAATTTGGATGCATCTGAATTTTTTTCTGAATGTCATTCAGAATGAACTTGTCTTGTTAAACATTAAAATAATAGAAATACCAGATCATTTGGGTCTAGTGGGAATTTTAAGGGGGACCCCAACACAAATAAAAAGTGTGAGGTCCTCTCTAAAATCCCTCACCAGACCCTTGGTCCCCCCGGCAAAGCACCCTCCCCATGTTGAGGGAATGTGGCTTGGTATGCTACACCCTCATCCCCTGCACCCCCTCGGTTCTCCTGAACCAAAGGGGTCCTGGAGCCAAAGCTAGCCAAAGGATCGGCCGAAGCTACGGCCAGATCCTTCGGCAGCTTTGTGAATAGACCCCTTAATGTCACTTTTCTGCAACACATTTTCATTTGTAAATATCGTTTAACTCATCCAAAATTAACGAAATCAAAAAAGCCAAATACCGAAACTGATTGACTTTCAGATCCAAATCTTGAAAAATGAAATGATGAAAAATTCTAAACGAACTGCAATTTTTTTGCTAGCTTACGTTACGTCTGGCCAGTTGTTATTGATTAGCCGGAGTCTTCTAGCAGGTCTCGGCCAATAGGAAACAGTTGGGCGGAGCGAGCGGTCACTGCTAGCTCCGCCTAATTATTATTTTACATTTTTTTTCTTTTTTTAAACAAATCTTTATTTATTCTTTTAAATTTATCATTTATTTACATTTTTAAACTTTTTTTTTGCAACGTTTTTCACTGATTTTCTATTCGGCTCGGTACCACGGAGGTTATCCTGAGCGGCATTCGGCTATTCACTCACTGCCTTTCGGCCCCTTTGTGAATAGGAGTGAAGGGCAGCGAGCGAGCTGCCGGAGCTTCGGCTCAGCCGATCCAGATGTTGAATTGCCTGAGTTGGAGTCCTTCTGCTCTTTGACTTTGGCCAGCTTTTGTACGGCTGATTTCAGCCGATGTATGGCTGAAATCAGCTGTACAAGCCTGAAGTGAATAGCCGAACAGTGTTTGGCTCACTTCACTTCAGGTCGGTCATTCACTCGGCTGCCTACGGCAGCTTAGTGAATAGACCCCTTAGTTTCCACTGATTGGGGGATCTCTCTCCTTTTCCTCCCCCTTTTGTATAATGGGGGAGGGGCACATGGTCTATGCGGGTATGAGTGGGGGGAGGGTTTTTTAATTCAGATTGGGGTATTTTTGTTTTGACTTGATTTGGGTGAGTGAACGTGGTTAAGGGTAGCAACGAGCCAGGTGGCTTGAGACCCAGCTTCATATGGCTCCTTATTTAAACACATAAGTAGCACATTGCAATCATCACTAGTTTGGGGGGGCCCGTGTGCCCCGCGACACATGATTTCACATATATTATTATATATTCTTATACACACACAATAAGCACACCTAGTCACTTCTATATTAGTGTCCTTCACTTCTAATCAAACACATGAAAACATAAAAATACATAAATACGTATTTACTTATATTATATATGTTTGTGAAATCAAGTTATTGCAACATAATCCTCTTTTAAAACTGGGTTTTCTCATATATTTGGTTACTATAGTGAATAGCTGAATAGCGTTCGGCTCACTTCACTTCGGGTAGGTTATTCACTCGGCTGCCTTCGGCAGTTTTGTTAATAACCCTCTAGGTAATCCAACAAAATACAATATTCTTTTTGTGAATTAGTGCATATATTGGAAAACAATATGGAGGTAGAAGTAATATTTTTTTTAAAAAAGTCAGGGCCTTTCTTCAGTCTGTAAATAAGAGAATCTCAGAACATATTCCAAGTAATCTGGATGTTTGCTCATATCTAGGAACCAGGTGCATGTGGTAAGTAGCTATTACAAAAATAGAAAAGGGTACAACACTTTTCATAGAACACACGTCTTTACAAGGGAAAAGTTTCACTTGCAAATATATGACTTTCTATTTTAAAGATGAAATTGAGAACCATTAGCAAGAAAAATGTCATGTAATTTCTTAACAGTTTGTCAAAGCAACACATTTGTTTACATTTCCATGATGAGATATGAAGATGTTACAACTCCCACTTATTAACTCCTACTCATATTTCCTGATGTCTTGCCACCACACATATCCTTTGCAAGTGGCAGAATATTTCTTGGAAAAAACAGTAACTGCTGTTTTACTACATAATCCATTTTTCAGACTGTTTACTTTCACATATGTCCGGTGGTAAAAAGAAGCAACAGCTGCCATTACCACTGTAAAGCTATCCCTTAAAGTAGAACTCTGAAAAAATAAAAAATTAACCATTGGAGTGGAGCTAACCCCCCCGCCCCCCCGCATTGCAAGGGTTGAATGCTTGTTTTGGTCTAGGGTCTAAAATAAAATAGATATACTCACCCGATCCTTCTCACTCTCTTCTCCTGAATGTTCCTTGGCATCCTCACATCCAGTGCAAGTCCGTGAACTTGTATTAAATGTGAGGACGTCAGAGGGGCTCAGACCGCCGGAGTCCAGGGAACAAGAGGCTGTAGGAACTGGCCTAACAGCCAGGTGGGATTGAGCGGTTGAGTATATCTTTTTTATTTTAGACCCTAGATCAAAATGAGCAGTTAACCCTTGCAGTGCTGGGGTAGCCCCACTGCAAGGGTTAATTCCTAATTTGCCCAGGGTTCTCCTTTAAATATGCAAAGTTGCAAATTGAATAGTGCTGGAGTGTCCAAGTATGTTTCCTCAGGGCAGTGAAAAGGAAAACTATCCCTAGGATACAGGTCTTTCCATATGGGACTATTTGAGGAACATTTTGAGGCGGACAGAGATTGTTGGACTTGGCCTCAAACCATTTAAAACATTGTGGGTCTGTTTGAATTGTAAGGTATGAAATATTTCATGACTAAATGTTCATGATGTAAATTTAAATCTGAACTATTCAGATATAAAAATACAGCAGTTAATGGAGTAATTAATTAATTAATACATCATCAAATGCATTTTTCAAATGTAACTAGTGTAAGTACCTGAATTTGACTTGTTATGTAGCTTCCTAGCACTTATACCGGGAGAGGGAGGGGCAGAACTAAGAGCCAATCAGGTATGCTGCATGCATATGTATTGACAGGGAATTTACTCACAGGAGGAAAGCGCAGAGGGATGACCTATCAGTTTTTTTGCTTCAATCACAGGTTGGGCGCAGGGAGGTGACATAGCTATATTGCTCAACGGCAGCAGAGAAAAGTCAGGTCACCAGTCTGGCTATGCTGTCTGGAAGAGCTGTATAAATCTTGAGAATGGATGGACAGAAATGCAAATCCTTTGGTAGATTAAACTGATCTCTTCTATGTATTTTAACTATGTATTTAGCTGTTCAGCTGGAGTTCAGCTTTTCGGTGAAAATGTAACTCTGGCTTCTAAGTTTCCTATTATTTCCCTTTATGTGTTCAATTAAAAAAGCACACTTGCCCAAGCTTATCTTTAAATCTGACTCTAACTTGAAAGTGAATTAAGTATATGGCCTACAACAGCTTTTGTAAAACCCATTTATACCATTAAGACTTACTTTTGTGTTTCTCTGGCTTATATATGTATAAGGAGCCAGTTGTTATTTTGGTTGATTTTGGAAAAAGTGAAACTCTTGCACAGTTGTACTACCTGCATGTGTTATGATTGGTTAAAGAAATTTACACAATTGCACAGCACTCTTTCAAACTAGCCAGCACAAAAAAACCTAAATAAAGTGTTTTAACATATTAGGTTACATTTTTGTTGCATGTATCTGCACATACATGCTACACTGCACTTCCACATCAAGACACATCTGTATACTGTGGTCGCTAACTCAAAAATATCCAAGTTCCCAATTTTGAGACATACTGTATATAGCAATGCAAAAAATGACAGAAGGTTACCAGGAGGCAGACCTCTCCTCCTTAAAGGTACAGAAACACGCAGAAGCCCAGCATCGGTCAGGGCAGCTGAAGACCTCCAGTGAAGGCAACTTACTAAAACAAGAGAAGACAAAATTTGGAGCAGCTATGCAAAGTTGCCAATTAGCTTTTATATTCAGCTTGTTCAGTTAAGCTTTAAAAATGAAAGCTATACGTTGATTGGTTGCCAAGCACAGCTGCTCTAGAATCTGTCTGCTTTAAACTTAATAAATATCCCTCAGTGTGTTTTTGCAACAAAACTACAATGTCAAACACTCAGATATAAAATTAGCAAATAGGGGGAAAGGTGCACAGGGGCTGTGCAATATACAAAGCAATATAAAAGTTAACTAGCACCTTTTCCAGATAATCAGCACGAAAAACCTAATATCTTTGAGCAACAGAAAATTTTATTGCATACATTTGCACATACATGCAAAGCCACACTGCCAAATCAAGCCACTTCTGTAAAGTATGTCATTGCATCTTTTCACTTTTGAATTTCCCGCCGGCTCCGCCCCCCCGCTGTGACACGGAAAACGAAAGTAAAAGTCAGATGCCGGCATCAGCTGGCCGCGTACATCAGAGGACACCACAGGCTCGTAGGGACAAGGTAAGTGAAACTTTTGTGCAATCCCGAGTGTGGCTCGGGGTTACCGCTCTTGGTACTGAAAATTAACCCCGAGCCACATGCTGGAATACCGCCAGGGAGGTTAAAGTGATATTAAAGTCAAAAGATTTTGTAGCTATTTCAAATGCTAATTAAATCAAATATGATGGACACTGATCCTTGAGGGTTGAAAGTTTTAGTTTCCTGCAGAATCAGATGTTCCCCTGAGCACTGGCCCTGATACCCTGCTTTTTTTCCTTGCAAAGTCCTATGGAGCCACCCTTGTTTGTGCTAGTAAGCTGTGTGAAACTCCATAAACACAGAGGCCCAGCAAAGCAAGCCATTCCACTCCCCCCTGCTCCCCTCTTCTCATCCCTCTTCTCCTCCCTTCTCAAAGTAGTAGAAGGACGGCTGCTGGAGATTGCTCTCTACCTTGTGATCTTGTACTTGACAGGAAGTTTAGGGAAGCCAAGCTGAGAGAGTTGGAGCCAGCTGTTTGGAAATATGATGACTGTAAGTGTTTGGGCAAAAATGTGAAGAAATACTTTGCTGGGCAATGTATATTCATTTGATCTGGATCCATTATTGAAAACATGTTGAGAGTTTAAAACTACTTTTACTCAAAGCTATTTGAGTTCCCAGTTTCTTCCACAAACTTGAGCTGCCTTGATTAATGTTAAGCTTCTGATGTCTTACTGTACCTTTAAGGAGAAGAGGGCTGCTTCCTGGTAACCTTCTCTCAGTTTATACATTGTTATACTGTATATTTATATACTAACAGGGTAATTCAGTAAAGGGTTTGGAGAAGGCTGGATAAGTGAACAATCTAGGCCAAAAGATTTGGGGAAAAATTCACCAATTCAGCTCACTTTCCAGTTTATCGATGTTGTCCTAGATTTTCACTTCTCCTGCCTTCTCCAAACTCTTCACCCTTTTGTGAATAACCCTGTCAGATTAGAAATCACATTTTACAGAGGTGCCTTAATGCAGCACTGTGGCTTTACATGTATTAGCAAATGTATGAAGCAGTTTAGGTTTTTTTCTGCTAGAAAGTGTGATAGGGAAGTTTTATGTTGCTCTGTATATTACCCTGCCCATGTGCACCTTTACACCTTATTGCTAGCTTTATATTGATCCAAGGGGTTTCCAATGGTTAAAGTACACTTTAATTTTCATATCCTTGCTTTCTACTTCAGCAATAACTCCTGGTGTTTTGTTTTTCCCTGTATACAATTACAGGTTTATGTTTTTCCTTTACGATATGAACTGATTCTTAATGAATTCTAAGTAGCAGTTTGTATTCTGATGCTTAATTGTGAGCAATACAACTTACAACATCCATACCCCTCAGCTTCTAATTATGTAGTGCAACATCTGCAGTTGATGTTGCTATCACTGAGTTCACATTGCCAAAGAATCTCCTTGTGTATTGTTTACATTTGCTATCCATTGTTCCAGCGGGTCAAACAGATGGAAAAGTAGCAATTAAAACAGATAAACAAAACACATTATTTGAAATGGCTTATTCCATTAAGTTAAATGAAAATACTTCCCCCAAAGGCTCACCTGTAAAGTTAACTTTCAGCAGAAATTCCTTGTAGAGCCTTTTGCCATCTACTGTTTTCATGGCATCACACAACTTTGTGGTGTTTGAACATAGGGTCCTTTGCATCTGGTGAAGGGCATGAGCCATTGCATATACAGCATTTACCACAAACATTATTTTGGATTCTTGTTCATAATTGGAGCTGTTGATATTGAAGCGTTTATCACATGGTCTGTCGGTCTTGTTGTACAGGCTACACTGAAATTTTTGCTGCCAAAAATCCTTAAACCAGGGATTGCGGTGATTATTGCTGGGATTAAGGCTTTGAAAATACTTGTCAAACTCCTTAACCTTATGGGAAGCAAGTTCTAATGTAATTGCCCCGTAAGCAATATGTTCATTGCCTTTCACAATACTTTCTTGGGCACCCCACCCATCACTGGCAATCCAGGTAAAGGAAGCATTAAATCGATTAGCAGCTGCCAAGAGTTCTCTTGTGTCATCACTCCGCATGAAAAGAACCACAACTTTAGCATTTGGCTTTTGTAGCAATTCCCTTATAGCACTGTCATAAGACTTTTTAATATTTGATCTTCCAACTTTTTCTGAAGTGGCAATGCAAATGTTTCTAAGTCGTGCTTCTTGTTCGAAGGCTTCAATTCCCGTCTCTCCGTAATCTCCTTCAGAAGCGACAGTAGACACATACGTCCAGTTAAAGAAACGTAGGATCTCAGCCATTGCTTTTGCCTGATAGAAGTCTGGTGGCACTGTCCGTGCAAAGTAATCATAACGTGATTTATCACTAAGTTTGGCACTGGTGGAAGCATAGCTTATCTGAGGAATATGGAAGAGCCTCAGCAAATTAGCAACCTGTCAATAAAACAATGAGCAAGACATTAAGAAAAATCAGTACAGGAACATATCAGAGAATGACACAATTGTAAACTGTGGAGACTGCACAGAAATTAACACTTAGCTGTGGTCTAATACATACAATAGAAAAATTATTAGAAAGCAGACATATACCAACAAAAGCAGCTGATCACCTTTTAATGATATGAAAAGGCTATTTAAAAAAAAAAATCTTGACTTTATTGTGCAGCAAGAAATAATGTGGAGGTTTAAAATGGTAATAAGCTCTATAAAACTACTAGAGGTTTTTTTTTTAAAGGGGTATATAATTGCCAGAAAAGAAACTACTTCTTATAGACTGCAGCAGACCTCAATGATAATAAAAATAATAAAACACCCCACACCTCTAAGTTGTACAATTGTTTATATATGGGGTCTGTTTATGCCCAGAGTTGGGGCAAGTCACAACCCACATGAATTGGCCCAATAGTGTATGAAAAAAATGATCAATAACCTGTAAATTTACAAGCATATGTAGGGATATACAAAACATTGAGAGTAAACAGGAGTTCTACAAACAAATCATATCACAATGGATAATGGCATGGCATCCTCACAAGACTTGTACAGGAGAAGAGTTCACACAGGGTCTTGCGAAACAGCAAATGCAAACAGCAAAGAATTAGAATTCTTAAATTTTCAGCATAAAACATGAGCATTATTCCAGGGCTTCCTGAACTTCACAAACATTTAACAATTTGTATTGAAATTAGGATTTTTCAGAAAGATGTTACTATCCAGATTTGTTCCAAAGACCATGTTTGATAGGTTTTCTATTCAACTGTAACATGTACATTGCATATTTGTTATCCATATCATACATACATATTATCTATTACAAAACAGGTGATGTGCCTATTAGCTAATAAAACACGCATTAGCATTGAATACATACAGAGGGCTACCCCTGACAAAGCCAGGGAAGGCCCACAAAACTGGCCAGGTGCTTTACATGCACACCCACTGCACACTCACAGGAGACTCTATATTTATTCTGGACATTCTATATATTTTCAGTCTGTGGCCACACTAAATGGCCTGGGGACTTTGTGAGCACATATTGGTACAAGCTATGTTTTTTTACTTAGCTTATGTCTATAACAGGAGAGTCTTGTTGTTTAAAAAGCGATTTCTACTTGCCTACATGAGACTGTTTTGTTCAAGAAGGCCTGATGTGCATAAAGCATAAATCCCTACATTGGATTACATGATCTGGTTTAAATTGTGGTGAATTTGAAACGTTCACCATTATGTTTATGTCTGATATTTGCATCACTTTAAGTGGAGTGATATCACTGGAATATACACTGAGTGGCCAGATTATTATGACCACCCCATCAGTACTTCGTTGGGCCACGAGATGACTTCGTTGGGCCGCCTCGTGACTCCACGAGACGTTGAAAGGTGATGCGAGGAATGACACTGCACTGTTGCCCTTCTGTTGTCTTGTACCAGTCTTGCCACTCTCCGTTCTGCCCTAACATTGACTAGTCGCTGACGGCCACAATTTGCACGGTCAGAACCAGATTTTTGGCTGACAGTCCAGTCTTTTAACACTTTAACAACAGCTGCTCTTGAAATTTAATGAATTCTGCTGTTTTGCTGATACGCGCTCCATGACTCTGAGCACCAACAATCATCCCACGTTCAAAAGCTGTTAAATTGCGTTGTTTACCCATATCTTCAGAAAAAAATCAACTCTACTGTCGTGGTAAACAACCTGCTTCCCTATTTATAATGGTCTGGCCCTCTAGCAACTTCAGCACAAATGTATAGCTAATTATAGCTATTTTGCCTACAAACTTCAGGTGGTCATAATAATCTGGCCACTCAGTGTATACCTTGTTGACATGACTGTTACTGCTTTGCACATAATCTTTGTGAAACATATGATTCTGCTGCATATGCTGATCATCTGGTCACAATTATTTGATCTATCGAGTGAAGCAAAGTTTCCCAGACATCTATAATGGGCTAGAGTGTGCGGGATACAGTTTTTAATCTGTGGATAGTATCATTTTGTGCAGGATACAGGTTTTGATCTGTGAATAGTATCATTTTGTTTCTGGCAAAACCACCCTTTTAATGCATATAGTTTAGGCGGTGCTGGATTAATACTGACATTTTAACCTGAAACTTGTAGAATTCCAATACTTTGTTGTTTGCATTTGCTGTATTGCACTAAGGCCTTTTGTAAACTGTCCCCCGCTATAGTTCTTGTAAAGACACCGTACCATCATCCATTGTCAAACCGCTTGTTTGTAGGACTCCTATTATCTTTATGAATAATATGTATTATTAATGTTAAGATGTGTTGCAATCTATAAGCAGTATTTTCCTTTCTGGTAGTGATATTCATACCTATTGTACGCAATATTCCAGTGAAAGATTTGCAGGTCACCAATTTGTGTTTGTTTTAAAGTAGTATTTATACATGTAACTGGAAGGTGGCTTGGGTACAGTGGCTATCCATTCTGATTCATGATAAAATAAAAAGCCATCCAAACGGCTCCTGTATAAGACAGAATTTTTGCACCCCCCTATTCAACTACTGGGCAAATAAATTACTTAGGCTCTAAGAATTGTTTGAGAGCTAGATAGAATTGAGCAGTGTTCAGATCTAAGTGACAGCAAGAGGGGTTCCACCTGACCTGTCACTAGTATAAATGTACCGGAGGGCCCTCAAATAATTGCACAGTATGCAAAAATGGTATGTCCACCTCTGTCCAGTACTTCTGCTACTAACAATAGTATATTATTTGGGATTTTGTAGCTGTAGAAGGAAAACAATTTCAATTTAATTAAATGATGTCATCCTAACACACAGAACGGTCAGTTCAGCTATCATTTATATTGTGCACCTCTTCTGAATTGACATAATGAAAATAAAATCAAAGGTAGTATTGAATATTACAGTCTGTGATATTTTCTTATCACTGACTGACCCATTGTACTAGAACTATATGAATATATCATATTAGCCAATAGGATAGGCCGATAGGGTTTCATTGCTAATATTGCTGTTGCTGATGAATAAATATGCAGGATTGCAGACATATCTGACTTAGTTCACCAGATACTGCTACACATCAATATTTGATGGGGATGAACTTTTTTATTTGCCATAAAGTTTAATATGTATCTCCAAATGCATTCAACATTATTCTAGAAAAAAAAAACACAAAAACTATACTTCATGAAGCTCCTTTCACTCCTCTAAACAAGAAAACATAATTTAGCCTGGCCTCCACACAATATGCTTTTCTTTGACAATAAATCTCATTATCAAGCAAATAAAAGAGAAGGATATTAAACTAGCAGTGACACCTCTGGCTACTCTGGGCATGTCAGTTGACCACTTTTGTTCCCGCATTCATTTGCATTCCTAGACAAATGCAGAACACTGTATTTGAAAACTTTAGGGCTGATCATTATTTCTTGTACTCAGTATCCATCAGAATACTTGTTTTATTTTCAGACATGCACTGCAGAAATGACAGATGAAAATTTATTGGCTGCTACATGCACGAAGAAATATATAAAGCAGTATTCAAACTTGAGGTACAAGTGTATTCTAATAATTGGGTATATGTGCATAAATGTTTAAATTAAAGGATATGAAACCCAAAATTAATTAATTACATTTTAAACCAAAAAACAGCAATGCCAGTGATTCAGTTCATATGTAGAAAATTAAAATTTGCAAAACCTGTTTGATTTGCATTGAAGATTTATGAATTCTCTCTTTGCTCCTTAAATTAAATGGTTACATTTTTTGGACCCTTTTCAGTTCACTCAGACATTATAATAGCTCTCCTTAGCCCATATATAACACGCTAACATTTGGTGGGGATTTCCTGTTTTTTTTTCTATAGATGAATTATGTAGATATAATTACATTGATCTATTATGTAATTCACAGGCCCTTCAACAGAGCTCAGATGGTGAGTAGGTGGGAACCTGCTTATGGGGGTTTAATGCGCTCTAGAAAGCTCCTAAAGGGTACCAGAGGATTACTTTACTAGTTGACTTCATGGGCTGACAAAATAAGATTTGAGGACTAAATTTTGTAAATCATAGGTAAAATGGCTTTTGCCAGATCACCTCATCTCTAGTAAAAAAACTATTTATCTTTGCTTTCATCTGCTCCCTGTTTTGAACACTTGAAAAAAAAAATCTTTAATAATTTAGCAGGAAAAATAGCTTGTCCTATATAACATCCTTCTCATGAGGGTTTCAGATAATATTATTCAGATTACAATTTGATCCAACAGTACATCCTTTTCACTCTGCTGTTCTCGATTGTGTATATGTGTAATGGAGCTTGTTCTTATCTGTTGTGAAGGGATTTTACATGTTTTGCTGTAGTTGTAACTCAAAAAAGTAAGATCAAGTGAACATTGGATATAATTAAGTATATTTATTGGATAGCATTCCCCTGACTTGAGTTTTCTTCAGATGTTCCTTGATCTGCTTCTGCTCTCTATCCTGACAGCATTTGCCATGGTCCCAGGTCCCCCAGGGGAGCAGGAAAGCCTGGAAACCATGGTGCGATGTGTGTGGGTAGTGTTACACTGCAGGCCAGTACAACTGATCGGGAGGCTCTAGAGCCTTGGTTCTCAACTGGTGGGTCGGGACCCGAAAGTGGGTCGCGATCCCATGTTCAGTGGGTCGCCGCATGCCTTCCACTTTTCTAGATGAGAGGTTCCTCAGCCTCCTCCTAGTGCAGCACTGTCAGTTCTCGCGCCAAGCAGCCATTCAAAATATGCTGCCCGGCACCGAGTGTCAGCTTGAGGTGGGGTTGGCTGGGGGTATGGCTGTGAGGGAGCTCCATCCATAAATGCATTGCTTACAGTTTCCTCACAAGTCCTATAGAGGTGCTGGACCGAAGTGACGTCACATTCTGGCCCGTGGCACCTCTACAAGGTGCGCAAGGGAGCTGTACAAGCAATGCACATATGGATGGAGCTCCATCACAGCACAGCAGCCCATGCTGGACCCCAGGCTGAGGATCCACTCCAGTTCTCGTAAGGTAGGGAGACTGGGTCGATCTTAAAAAAAGGGTTAAATTCACACCACTACAGTGCGTTAATAGCACAGTGCCGTGCGATTAACACACAGTACCACGAAATCGCAGCTACTGTGCATTCTGGTGTGGGAGGTGTGTTGCATTGCCATTCATTTGAATGGTACCCCAAACACACCTCCCACCCACAGTTCATACATCTGCACTGGAACGTGCGGTACCCTAATATCATGCGTTCCATTGCAGCGCGACTTGGGTCACGACTTAATGACCAAGGACAAATGTGGGTCCTAAGGTTACACAGGTTGAGAACGGCTGCTCTAGAGCCACCCACAACACTTGCACTAAAAAGCCCTCCATCTGCTCTAAAAATGATACTAGGATCATGGCTGCTGCTTCCAGATTAGAATGTGCATGTTCATCCTATGACCCTGACGTGGTTAAAGTGCAACTCCAGCCGAGCAGCTAAATACACAGTTTAAATACCTATACATTTTCTGTCAAATGATTTGTAACTCCGTAAGCCAACCTACTTATTTACACACATGAAGCTCTCTACATGAAGCATGTTCATTTGACAAAAAGTCATCACCATCACCACAGTCCAATTAGCAGTGACATGACCCAGCAAGCAGTGAAGCTGTGCAGTGTGACAGAGATGTGTAAATCACAAGTATTTCAGTTCAATATTACAAGTCTGACGTTAAAAAAGCAAACATATAGAGTATGTATTTCAGCATTGTATATAACTGCTTGCCTGGAGCTCCACTTCTAAGGAGTACATTTGCTGCTAACACAGGGGTATTATTCATAAGAAAACTTTAATTACACAGTAATATCAATATTTTTGGTGCTAGAGGCCTGTGCTGTATTTTCCCTAATGGCAGCAGGTGGTATGTGTGTGAAGTTTTCATTTTAGAATAAGAAGTTCTGATTATAGTTTGCAACATTAGCTTAAAGCGTATTTCCACTTCCGCAGCCAAGTTGGGATAACACCTATTTTATATGTGTTACATGTTCTCATTCACATAGCATAAGTAAAAAAATAATTAAAAAAAAGCTTCTTGCAGTTTAAATTGCTTTTACTTGGGTTAGGAAATGTTAGGAGGGGCTGTGAAGGGTGAGGGATTTAAGGTGGCGTGTCCATTGTATGTTAATGAAGCTTGTCAGAAAAACAGAAAAACACAATCCTCAAATTTCAGTCCCAAGTCATTCCATTGAGACAGATCACTGTGATGGGGTTGTGAAAAATCTGGAATCAGCCATCTTGGCTGCTGTAAAAAAAAAAACCCATCTAAAATGTAAATTTTTTTTAACGTTATTTTTCAGTATGCTGCATGAATAGGAATACATAAGAAACATATAGATGTGTTTTCTCAAATTTGTGGAAATACACTTCAAAGCAGAAGTAAACCACCAACCCAAAATAGAAATAGGTGACCCCAGGAACATATTATATATGCACAGCATATTAGCACATTATGGAAGTATTACCTTGCAGGCGATCCTCTCAGACTTACCTTGCAGGCGCACTGCAATGTCAATGCTTTCCTCTGTTGGCAGTGCCTACATTTTCTCTGCGTTGAGCACCTTCAGCCTCTTGAGTGGCTGGGCTGGGATGATGCAACTCGTGCGTATATGCACAGGAGTTACTTCATCTTGGCACAGGACCCTGCCGAAATTGTGCACTGAGCTGCACATGCAGGGCTCAGTGCACACAAACTCTGAGAGGCAGTGCTAAGTGATTCTGACAGTCATACAGATTCTCTTATTTCATAAAAATTCCCTACCTGTCAATTTTTTTTAATTTAACCACACTTCCTAGATCTGAGTGGCCGTATTTAAACGTCCCGCCAGGACCGCCCACTTGTGCACGCTGCACCGTGCAGCGCGTGTGGGAAACTGGCTAAATTTAAAAACAGGCAGCGATGCCTGTTTACATACAATCAATTCGCCGGCTATGGAGCCAGTGGATCGCTTGTATAAGGTGATGGTCTGTGCGCCCCCCTTCCCAACCCCCCCTCACACTGTCCCGCTTGTCCCGGTCTCAGTTGTGCCCGGTGCGAGACCGGGACCAGCATGGTAGCTCTGTGACAGGGGATGAGAGGGAGATCGGTACACGATCTCCCTCTGGTCCCCTCTTCCCTGTCAGAATGCGGAAGTGATGTATGTTACATCACTTCCGCATTCTTGTGTCACTCTCCAGCTTCAGACACTGGAGAGAAGCTGATGAAGCAGTTTCATTAGCTTCTTTGGGAGTTCCAAGGTGACATTAGGGGTCTTGGAGACCTGTCATATCCTCTTTGTTATCACATAGGGGGTTTTCTTAGCCCCCTATGTGATAGCAATAAAGTTAAGTAAAAAAAAATAGGAAACAAAAATTAAAGTTGCAAATTTTTTTTAAAGTTACACATGAAAAAGAATTAAAAAAAAAATGTTTTAAAGTCCCCACACTTACATACACGCATGCAAACATGTGTCAGGTGCGCATACGTGTGAAAACGACGATTGTGCCCATTAGCCTCACATGCTACATATTGCTGTGAACGTCGCAGTGAAAGCACTAATTCTAGGGCCATTAATCACTGATAACACTAAATGTTTAAAATGTCGTTTTTTGATAGTTTTTTGTGATTTTGCGGGTGTGCACAATTTTAAAGTTTGACATATTTGGTGTCTATTTACCCGACGTGACCCCGACTTTTATATTTTACCAAAAAATTGGGTAATAATAATTGTTTCCTAACATAATGTAAAAAAAAATGTCAGTAATTTTTCCTTAATATAGTAAAAATAAAAACCGCAGTGGTGATTAAATACCACCAAAAGAAAGCTCTATCTGTCTCCAAACAATGGTATAAAATTCATTTCAGTACAGCATTGCATGACAAAATAAATGTCAGTCAAAGTACTGCAGCACTAAATACTGAAAAATGGCCTGGCCAGGAAGGGGGTGCAACCACCTGGTCAGCAAGTGGTTAAATAACCTGTTCTGGTCTTAGGGTGGTAAATAATTTTCCCATTTTACCACACATTATTGCCATGCATGTTAACGCACAGCTCTCTGTGGATTGCATTGTGACGCTATGCCACGTTGAATGGCACCCAAGTGCATGTACACTGTGTACAATATAATGTGCATTTTAACAAAATACCATGCACAGATGTAGATCATCTGTGCATTGTGGTGCACAGTGCTAAATAATAATGATGCAAGTGTATTAAAACTGCACTGCAGTGCGTTAACAGTCCATTAAAAATGGGATGTCTTAACACCAAGCATGTTAATGCATGTACTAACTCACATTAACATGTGTGTGTTAAAGCACCCAAAAGGCAATTGTAATGTGATTAGGTAACATTCAGTTACCCAGAAACCAAAATTAATTCAGTTTACTATAGTTATATCAGTGAAAAGATTATTTAAAAGGTTATATCCTCCTGTAGTAGTATTTTGCAGCACCTTCTCATTAAGACTGTTGTAAAAAAATCAAAGATGATGTTTAGAAGATCTTGCTGAAGAGAATGCAAAGCTTGAAATGCAATGGCTTATCTCAGATTAAAAATAAGAGTAGACCATAAGGGAATTACTGTTAACATAGCCACAAGCACACCGGTCAAAGTCAAAGGGCTTAGATTCGGCTCTACATTTTCTGTTTACTTGTGATGCATTGCCATGTGAATGACCAGTGCAGTACCACAAAGGTCAATGGCTACTTGCTTCAATTGAGACTTGGCTTCATTGAATCTCATTTCACAGCAAATGAAAACATCACAGTTTACGTACAAGGATCACACAGAGTATGTTTATGGGCTATAGCCAATAATTGATACATCAGTATAATGTAGAACCCGGTAGAGAGCTCATAAGTCGTATGACATCCATGTGAATGTAAAATTAGTTTTCCTGGGTAAATAATAATTTCACTATGGTCAATAATCTCATAAAGGAACATTTATTTTGTAGTTTATTTTTTATTCTATTCATTATAAGAAAAATGTACACACAGCAATAAAATTCTACTGCATTAAGTATACTGCTAAAACCGATGAAATAATACTAGATCTATTACTATTTCTTTAAACCTAATTAAACTAAATCCTTACTTGATTGAGCAGGTCTGTAACAGAAAGAAAATGTATTAGCAATAGCATAGCAGTTAACTTCCATCACATGTACTGGCTGAGAAGCATAGTGCGTCTCATCACCTGCTGTGGAAATTAGTAGTGCTCTCATCATTTTTCCTGCCAGGCCATGTAATAGAAACTACTGATTTAACAAGTTGGGTTTCAGCAGTAATATCCTGCTAATAACTCAATAGATATAGGGATATGCAGTGCTTCTACAAAGCTCATTAACTCTGCAAGTCATGAAAAAGCAACAGTTTCCATGGGTAATAATTTTTTCTATCTACAAGGGTCCAGAAGTGTGTTACTCCACAGCTGCGGGTTACAAGGCTTTAAGAATTTACATTTTTATCATTTTCTTTTGGAGTTACACAAGTGAATATTAAAAAATGTGTTTGTGAATGTGGGTGTTTTCCATACATATTTCCACAAACGAATTAAGGTTCCAAATGTGCACTGCTGGCAACAAAAACCACACTCTAATATTTCATTGGACCGCCTTTAGCTTTGATTATAGCACACATTCACTGTGGCATCATTTGGATAAGCGTATGCACTGTCACAAAATTAATTTCGGTACAGAGTTGCATTTATTTTTCACCAAGAGCATGTAGTGATGATTGGAGAGTCGGACCACTGTGTAAAGTATTCTCCAGCACATCCCAAAGATTTTCAGTAGAGTTACGGTCTGGACTCTGTGGTGGCCAATCCACGTGTAAAAATTATGTCTCATACTCCCTGAACCACTCTTTCACAATTTGACCCTGATGAATCCTGCCATTGTCATCTTGGAATCTGCCCATTTCATCAGGGAAGAAAAAATTAATTGAGGGAAAAACCTGGTCATTCAGTATATTCAAGTAGGCAGCTGACCTCATTTGTTGCCAGATTAAACATAAAAACTGCAGTAATTATCTAATTAAAGGATCTTACCTGTTTGCTTAGCTAAATCTAGGTGTGGACTTTTTTTGGCCAGGTAGTGTATATTACAGTGTGCCTCTAGCATCATTTTCCATTAATTTGTTTTGCAAAGAGTGGGTAATGGTGAAAACCCCTGTCAGTTTTTTTCCATATCTGTATCCCATTATCCCATTGGGATTCCCTTTACTTTCTCACTAGAAAACACAACGTGAATTGGGAGAAACTGCCTGCAACTATCCCTTTTATACAGTTGTCACCAGAGTAAGTGTTCCCTCAACTCCTATTTTGATGACAGCCATAAAATGTTGTATTTCCCATTACTTTATGTCCTGGTAGCAAACGTACAGAGGTTGAATCTCCCTACAATGGCCAACTTAGCATGATATGATTTGGTAGGTAAAATTGTTCCCATATATGTATGTTAACTGTGTTAACTGTGCTGCTAGCCTGGAGTTTCACTTTAGTTAATTCATTTAGAATATTGACTTTGATTAATCAAATGTTCAGTGGAACAGCTTGACCTCTACGTTAGGGAATCCTGATGATTTCTGTACTAAATCTAAAATATGTACCTTTTTTGAAAGTTGGCTGAGTCTGATTATTGTACAATTAATGTTACACGATATCATGATTGAACAAAAAGAAAAAAATAGAGCTGCCCACTACAACCAAATTTGTTGAAGTGGCAGGAGCCCTGGGAACTACACTGAGAATTAGACAACATTAAATTACTATTGTTTCTTATTAGTCAAATTGCCATAATGCTGCAGCTACAGTACTGCCTAGTAAACAGCACTATTGTGGTGATTTACCTAGGGAGAACAGACTGTTCACTTAGTAAAGGAGATGTTCACTTGTTGTTTTGTTTTGTAGTTTTAGAATCCCTGTTAAGTTTATTTGTCTTTCTATTTCCCTGTTAGGTAGATTAAACCTCTATATTTGTCCTGGTACCATTGTTACCAATAGGGATGCACAGATACCAGTTCAGATATCAGTGCCCATACTTGGCATTTTCACGAGAACTACCAGGGTCGCAGCGGTTGCAGATGTTACTGGGTCCTGGAGCTCCACCACTGTCCTGAAATCATTAGTCTGTAGTGTTTTAGAAAAACTGTCACATGACACTGAACAACAATGTATCAGTAATTGGTATCTGTGAATACTTGGACAACTATCGGTACTTGTACTTGGCATGGAAAAAATGGTATCGGTGCACTTTTAATATATGTGTATATAAAACAAATCATACATTAAAACAGGGATGCACAAATCCCAGGAGCCCAGTAGCCAATGATCCTTAAAAATGACAGCTGCCACCTAACTTTTGAGTTTTTTTCTAGTCTAATCTTGGAGCTGGAAAGGTATCATTGCATGTACAAGTACGAGACCTTGGTATCTGTGCATCCCTAGTTGCCAATACATAAAGTGACAGAAAACCTTACATTTTAAAGTTGTCATCAAAACAAGAGATGAGTTAAATCTTCCACTGAGGACACATATTCCAACTAAGAGGGGAGGTTCCTTCACTTTGCAGTGAAGACAGCAAAGAATCAGACCTACAAGAATTTTAACTCTTTCCTACTCCATCCAAGACTAAAAAATTTTTTTAACTAGGATTTTAACCCTTTCCTACTCTATCCAAGGCTAAAAAATGTTTTAACTATACATACACCTTAAGTCAAAGTTAATTTCCTCATCAAAAAAGAGGAATCTATGTTCACATCTGTATTTTAACACAATCTTAGGAAAACAAGATTTTTGTGGCACATGACGGGGTCATTTAAGTGTTTTTTGGAATCAACACATAGCAGAAAACCTTCCAGTATATTTAGAAGGTACTATTAATAAACTTAATACCCAAAAATATCAGCTTTCAAAGACATAACTGCATTTTATTTGTGTCTTGTAGAATTGCTAGCTGCCCGTGTTTAAATGTGTCAATAATGTGAACTTGAGTTAATTGAAGTGAAAATGGTACTCTGTACTAAGGGAGCACATGGTTCATCAAGCATTACATTCCCTGAAAGATTTTCTCTAAGTGTTGTCATTTTTCAAGCTGTAGGTCTAGTCCACAGAGATCACCCGAAATTAGAAACATATTTTAGTTTTGTCCTTCTGTGACATCCAGCTCTCGGACAAAATTTTTCATGAGGTCAATTGGGATATTTCTTGTGAATGACAGAGTATCATTGATAAAACATCTGTAATTACTCAAATGGTGCCAGCATTATGTTGTCACCTAATACATATAATATCAGTACTATTTAGTGACAGTTAAAATGTGTATGTGCTTATTGTAGTTAGAAATCATGTCGATGGTGCAGAGATAAATGGCAATGGCAATGAGTGTGTACTGTTTTCAAATAACAAAAACGTAGCACAGGCAACAGTTTTAAATATTAGCAAGCGAATGGGTCAGTCTATCCAAAATAGATATTTGAATGTCTGGTAAAGAGCTAGAAGGTTAGAAACCAGCGTATGGTTTCTTATACCTCCCATGTTCTTCAGCTGAACTGCCATATCTGTACACTAACTACAGCTACTATCATGAAGTCTCAACACATCTGTTGGAATGTTCCTTTATTATCTATAAGAGAAAAAGTGAAGATACCCTAAAGTGCACTGCAAAACTCAAAATCCCAAGACGGATAGAAATAAAGAGGGGAACTACAGTATGTCAGGATAGAACAACAGATAAATCTACAAGCAAAAAATTTTTTTCCTGATAGTAACCAAAGGCAGCTCAATTATCAAAAAGATCAAAAAGTTTCTCCATGAACTCAGCTGTCAATATATACAGTTTCTTTGATGACTTATCTTTTACATGACTCTGAGGTTTTTGGGTTCATTGACTATCTGGAGACCCACCGGTGTATATGTAGACACTTTATAGGTAGCTATTATCTATATAGCGATCATTACTTTTCTAAGTGGCTTTGTATAGCATGTACCAGTACATGTTCATGATTCCAAATATTATTATGCACAAGGTAGACATTTTAACAATAGTTGTTATACTAGTGTTTTGTTAGTTGGGTGGATATACAGAAATTGTCAGTGTGCATGATAATATCAAGTGTTAGTTTAATGCTTTAACACATACATACATACATACTATATTTTTCGCCAGATACAAGATAGCAGCTTAGATTATTCTGTGTAGTGGGAAATCTTGGCACCAATCTCCATTTAAACTACCCATATGCAGAAGACATAAAGAATGACTGTGTTGCTTGGTCAGCAGACTAGCTAATTATTTTAGCTTTACTATAATACAGAAAATATTGTAAAGCTGAATTTTTTTGGAATGTTCCTTCTACTGATTTAAGAGCGACCACAAATTTCTAATAATGTTGTTATGTTTTCTTACAGCACTGGCACACTTTCTATTATTATATTCCTTAAAATTTTAAATATGCCATTTGTTATCTGTTCTCTGCATTTTAAATATGTGCAGAGCAGGACCTAATGTCTAGATAAAGAAAGGCGACAGACCTGACAATTTGTTACATTGCAGGAATTCTGACTTCCTTTTAATAACAATCTGAATATGATTTTTCCATGTATGTGCAATTCAGAAAAATGCACAGCTAGCACAAAAAGTGTACTGCTTGAATAGCCCAAACCTATGATAGGGGATATTTTGTGTAAGACATTTTAAGAAAATGATTATAATATGGAAGTTATCTATGTATTAAAAAAACAGAGAACATTGTAATATATTACATATTCTTGCAAGAAGTAAAACATATATAAAGTGACTTACCTGTATGGAGACACTGCTATAGGAGCCACCAATGACTCCGGCGATAAGTAATGGGCTGTTTCCTTGTATGGCAAGTGAGCCGTCTGGACACACATATTCTGCCTCATCCACCTTGGTCAATGAAGCCCTTACAAACTCCAGTGACTGTTCCAGAGCATAAGTGTCCCTAGAACAGGTATCCAGAATATGAACTCCTAGTTTTACTCCGGGTAGTAGTGTACTGTCTCTGTTAATCTGATCAATAGCAAACAGCATGGCTTCCAAACGCTGGATACCTCGATCCTCATTGATTCTGCCGCATTCTTCACTTCCTGTGCCTTTTTCATTTATTGGAAATAAACCTCCTAAGACCAGGTCTCCCTCAATCTTTATTTCTTTCCTCACAAAATTGTGATCATTTGAAGAAAGCAAAGCTCCTTTGGAAAATAAGGCCAAAACAAATACCTGAAGGCTGGCAAAAGTCTTCATGATTTTTGCTTCTTGGTATAAATGTGGTAAAATCAAATTATTTTTCTTCCATAGCAGAGTCATTTAGCTTGATGCTGTGATAATACATTCCTAAAGAAAAATAATGGAAGTAAAGAGAAAGGAAAAAATGAGATAGTATGTAATCCATACCAAAGTAAGAAAGCCTCTTTTATCAAAGGGGTCTGAAAAGGTGTCTCTGTTAGTACTAGCAACCAGATGCAACCACACACATTCTTGACTTCGGTAAGAAAATAAAAGAATATATGAATGCTTACATGAGAAAAAAAGACAGTAGACACATGAAGCTGTTCAATCTTCTCGTTTAAATTTTAGCATGCACTCTGGGCTGGCTTTACCATTAGGCACAGTGGGTATGTGTCTATAGGCAGCAGAGACCTAGTATAAATAATAATTTCATAAAAGGTAATTTACACATTATCACAGTATGCACTTCCTGGCTTCTGAACTATGATTATGTGGCTTAGAAGGGCCAATCATGGGGGTTTCCTTATGTTACAACCCCCTCCCTTTAAAAGTCATGGTTCCCAGCAGCCTTTAGTCAAGTTGTGTTGGAGAGGCCTGGAGCAGATAGGAAGAGATTACAGAGTTTTTTCAGGGAGAAATAGTTGCAACTGTACTAATAGTAATGCTAAACAGTACTGCTAAAAAGTGCTATATTTACACTCAGTCATATGCTCCAAAGACATACTGGTAGGTTATTGGTTTCCTCCCATTATTTGAAGACATGCTGGTAGGTTAATTGGTTCCTGTCTAAATTTGTTTGTGTATCTGTGCATATGACATAAGGACCCTAGATTGTAAGCTCCTTGAGGGCAGGGAATAATGTGAATGTGCAGTGTGTAAAGCACTGTGTAAATTGTTAGTGCTATATAAATAAATTATTGGGGCCAATGCCACCAAGAAAAAAGTAGGAGGGAACCATAAATGTTATGTTTGTCACTGGAACAGGAGTAGAAGGTATACCAGTTAGAATACCTGTTCTGGTGAAAATGATCAGAATTTCTCCTAGTTTTGGGAGATTTGCATGTACTCTAATATCTATAGGGGGCAAGAAGTGCAACAAAATCTATCTGATGAGGTCACATCAATATAAAACTGACATAGATTGTATTTTTTCCTCTCCTCTTTCCAAAACTAAAAAGATTTAAAACAACTACTGATGAACCGAAAATTCAAAGACACCAAGGTGAGTGTACTTTGCACACTATACTCATCTCCCCTGATCAGCTGACCTTTGCTTGATTGATATAGAGTACCCACTAAGATTCTCTAAATAGATTGCTGCAAAGGAAAAATAAAAAAATCAATTTAAACATTGATGTCAGACACATTCACGTCCATGAATATAAGGTGCGATAAGGAGCTTATTTTGCCAACTAACATAGTTTAAACTTGCATATACTAAGGTTTGTGCTGTTGTTCTGCTTCATGCAACAGTGGGTATCTGGAGCTTGATTTCTGAGAATGTGCATAGGGATTTCAACTCTGATTGCTGTGAACAGCATTCATCAAGCAACTGCAGTTTGCGATATGTTACATTATGATTTGCAATAATGATTACAGGATCCATTAATAGAGCAGCACAAAAAACTAGCAGCTAAATATTTGTATTTGTACATTTGTATGGCATGGAAACAACATTTGTAACTTTATATCTAGATGCATGTGTTGTACATCTGGTAAGGAATTATAACAAGCAATTTGTATTTCTCTAAGTCCCCGTTCAGCGCTAGGCATTCTGGGAACACATATTACACTCACGTGTGTATGTTTGCGTGTGTTTTTTCCTGCATTTGCTGTGCGTCCCCAATGATTCTAATGGGTGCTGCACACGTGATAACTGCAGAAAAGTAGCTCATGTAGAAGATTCTGCTACACACGTCCTGTGTTTTTTTTCCGCACACCTTTGTGTGTTTTTTAACAAGTAATTAACAAGTAATGGCACTGCAAACATGTTGCACGTTTTTGATGCCTTCTGTGAATGTGTTTCAAGTCAGATATTTTTCCCCACATTTGGCACACATTCACAGAATGCCTAGGTGTGAATGACGACTAATACCTGAGCATTTTTGTGACCTGTGGTTTGTAGCCTTGTGTGTAGTGTATGCATGTCATTGATGCTCATTGTTTAATGCCTGTGATTTTTAAAGTCTAACTTGGCAGCTGGCTCTCTAACTGGCACAAAACACTGCAGCTTAAGAAAATGTACCTCCACTGAAGAAAAGACAGTCATTTTGACAATTAAGCAAATCCTGATGAGCAAATATGGCCAGAGCATGGACAGGTGAGCATAAGAAGTGGGGGAAGGGGGTTTAGAGGATACTTTTCCTTTTCCAACAAAAGGTATCCTCTAAGGCCCCTTTCAGTCGAGTGGTCCGATTAGGTCCGCCTGCCAGTTTTTCAGCCGGACCCGGTCGGATGCTCTATGCAAGTCTATAGGCAGCCAGGTTTAAATGGACGAGCGTCCATTTACATCCAATTAGCCCCGGCTTCGGCTTGGACCGATAAAACAGACAGATCATTGATCCGTTTCGACGGAGCGGATCGTGCCGGACCGGAGGTAATCTGATGTAAATGGGCGCATGTCTGTTTACTTCAGATTGCCCATAGACAGACATGGGGCCTGGCACTTTCAGTTTTTTTCCTTTACGGACACGGATGTCACAGCGGTGACATCTGCTCCATACCTCTCTGATCAGGAGAGGATATGTTGCCGGATCCTCTCCTGATCAGCCTACGTGAAAAGGACC
The DNA here is from genome assembly GCF_000935625.1 of Nanorana parkeri. NCBI lineage: Eukaryota > Metazoa > Chordata > Amphibia > Anura > Dicroglossidae > Nanorana > Nanorana parkeri. The sequence goes on along the minus strand of NW_017307076.1, from coordinate 228,305 downwards.
TCAAGGCATCATTTTCTTTAGATATATTTAATAAACACATGGTTGAAAGTTATTTGCTCTTATCAATAAGATAAGAAGATAAGATAACTCTTTGATAATGATTTTCACAAACATTATGTTGGTATTGCTATGAATATAGCTTTGACTAAATTAGAATATGGCTGGTTTATTTTGTCACATCTTTTTTACAAATCTGATCCATCACAAGCGATACAATGTCAGATGTGAATATATAGCATGTGCTCCAAAAAGGATAATGATGGATGGATCATAATTACCGTAGCAACATTTTTGCAGGTGTTACTGGAATGACTAGGGGATTTGAAAGCAGCACATTTGCAAATTTAAGACTAAGCAAACTCATTTGGTCAAACAATAACTTCAATGGATACTAGTACTTGCTTCAGGGTATAATCCAACTTGGTGATTGAATCAGGGAAATGTCCTTGGTAGATTGTCACATAAGGAAACAAATATGTCCATTAAAATTAATGAGACTACACGTACAAGCATTAGCAATAGAAATGGACATGTGGTAATCAGCATTTGGCATCTCTGAGCAGAAATAAAAAACATTTGCAAACAGAATTTTTTGACATGACGGGAAATCAACTTATGTCATTGTATTGTAATACTGAAACACTGTAAAAAAATATTGACAGGATTTCTTAAATGTAGGGTAAACTAAAACAGTTTTATTTTATGCATCTTAGCCACATTGAGCGACTGCACAGCATGACAGGAAAAAAAAATCAGACAATTGGGTCCACAAACTGCAAGTGATTAGTCTTCTTGATAGCATGGCCTTAGCACCACATTTTGTTAAGCCTTTTGTTTTGCACAGTATAGGGCCCTGTACTCAAAACATGGCACATGTATGCCAAGTGGTCCCCAACTCTTGAGGTAGAGAAAGTGTAATAAAGTGTATCTAAGTACAAATATGTAATATATTGCAGTTTACTGGGCCTCAGATGTGGTTGGTGGTTGCATTTGTTTTTTTCATTTCTCTCCTGTATTTTAACCAGGTGATCCTACCAGTAGCACACTTATTGTCATCAAGCAGCACATCTCACTCACCGTACTGTATCTATAGGGGAGTAGCTTTATCCACCTAAGACAGGACTACAAAATACCTCCTCATCTCCATAATATGGGGAAGGCGGTCTTATGTACATAGAAAGAGCTATGTACAATATCAACGGATAACTGTGCAGCAGAGACAGACCGTACAGAAATTATCAGCTCACAAGGTCTCTGGCAGGGTCAACAGCTTTTCTGTACAGTTATTGAATAAAAAAAAAAACTCAAAACACTCTCAATAACTTTTTAAAAAGTGATACTAAACTCAGGAGTTAAACCTTAAAAATGCATTCAAGTACCTTAACCATTAACAAAACTGTACTTGTGTATCCCTTAGCTGTAGATCCTCAAATAATCTCTGAATTAATGCTGACACTTTCCTTTTTTCTGGAGGGTGGCTACTTTTGCTCCCTGTGGTCCCTGTGTGTGTTATAAAGTAGGCACCGCTCCAAACTCGCTTGCATGATGGACTACAATCTCACATTAAGTTTACTAACTGACAGGAGATCTCACAATTTTGGATTTACCATCACTTTCATTCCTGGTGACATTGGTGTTTAGGACAGTTAGAGAAAGTGAATATCCCTAAGGAGGACACAGATAGCAATAAAAACTTGTCAGTGGTTCTCACCACTCATTACAAAGAAAATTGCCTTTAGTTATACTTTAAGGGCCTATTCACACCTAAGCGATCTTCTGCAGTGCGTTAATGCACAGGTGTTAACTGTTGATGCGCATTGTTTTAGGGTGTCCAGTTCATTGTAAATGGACTGCCAGTGCAGCACCACAAATGAAGAAACTCACGTGAGCCTGTTTTAGCAATACATGCATCTTGTTGCTGTGTGCTGCAGTCTGTCAAGCATTGCACTATATATACAACGTGTTTTGGTGGCATTCACAATGAATGGCACCTTGATGCACCACACAAAGAAAAGCTGCTGTGCCATGCATCATGGCAAGGCACATTAATGCGAGCATTAACACAACACACAAGTGGGCCCTAAAATAAAAAGACATTTGTAGCTAGGCTTTGTGTTGGGGGCCAGAAAACACAACAGATTGTCTAGGGGCACTACCATTAGGAAAAATGTTTATTGGTTCAGTATAAAAATGTAAATAATAACTAACTGTTCTCAGTGAATGGCATGGAAACAACACTAGAGGGCATACCCAATCCTCCAAGCCAGCTCCGGTCCATCCAACATCTCTCCCTCTCCGCTGCAGCAGTCTAAGGTCCCTGAGTCATCATCTTCTTTACACAGTGTATAGCATGTGAGGATACTGAAGGACATCATAAGAGCGGAGGAGGAGACAGGCTGGAGGGAGTGCAGTCAGAGTCGGCTGGCTCCAAGGTTTGGGTGAATATAACTTTTTTTATTTTAGTCTGTGGATGAAAAAGAGCAGTTAACCCTTGCCCAAGGGGTAGCCCACTGCAGGGGTTAATGCTATTTTCCCCCCGAGTTGTTCTTTAAAGGTTAGGTTGGTTTTCAAAACAAGAAAAGAGCAAGGAGCCAGAAAATAATACAGAATCTACTGGTAAGTCGTGAGTTTGGAGCCTTCATTCAACAGATAATACATAGGGGGGAATTTATCAAAACTGGAGCAGACAGAATATGAAGAAGTTGCCCATGGCAACCAACCAGCTTCTTTCTTCAGTTTGTTCAGTAAAGAAACCATCATTTTTCAGTGGGTTTCTACTGGAGAACAATTCATTTCCTAGGACTGACTGCATATTGCTGAAAGTAAATAGCGAATGGTAATCATTTAGAAATCACAGAGCCTCTTACAACATGATATCTCAAGGCCCTTAGCCACTGATATATGTTATTGCACTATAGCATATAACATCATAACCTTTTTTATTACACTTTTAATGCTCAAAAATGACTAGTAGTGATGATTCCACAATTTTTATAATTGTATTTACATAATTGTATTTACATGCATAGTTTTTCGTCAATGTTCCTATTCCATTTGTTCTTGACAGTGAAGAATAAAACCTTCTTGGCAGGGTAAAGGGTTACTAGAATTCAGTTGACCTTAAGGTCAGATTGCCCTTAAAAATGTCAGTTTAGGGCCCACAATTTGATGTCTGGAAATGGTCCTCTGTCTTAGTAGTAGCTCCATTCTATGGGGTCTATTCACAAAGCTGCCGTAGGCAGCCGAGTGAACAACCGACCAGAAGTGAAGTGGGCCAAACACTGTTCGATCTGGATCGGCTGGATCGGCTGAGCCAAACTTCCGGCAGGCTACTCGCTGCTGTTCTGCCTATTCTCATAGATGCCGAACAGCAGTGAGTGAATAGCCAAATGCCGCTGAGCACCTCTGTTGTACCGAGCAGAATAGAAAAACAGTTTAAAAAGTAGAAAAAAAAAGAAAACGATTGGGGGTGGAGCTAGCAGTGACAGCTAGCTCTGCCCAACTGTTTTCTATTGGCCGGGACCAGCTGTCATTAGAATTAGAGCTTGTTGGAGCCGGCGGGGATATGAAAGCCGACTCTGCTAAGATCTCATCCAAATGACAGAACAGATATCACAGCGGCTCCTCCGGGTTCTCAGTGTGTAATGACAGATGGGAATCTGTCATTACACTGAGAACCCGGAGGAGCCGCTGTGATATCTGTTCTGTCATTTTACAGCGGCTCCGCCGGGTTCTCAGTGTACTGAGGAGCTGCAGTGTCATGACAGAAGTCGTCCCCTGTTACCAGGTAACCAGGGACGCCTTCTGTCATTACACACAGAACCCGGTCGGAGCTGCTGTGATTTTACAACGGCTCCGACGGGTTCTCACTATAAGGATAGATCGGTGTCCCTGCTTACCTGGTAACCAGGGACGTTGATCTCTCTGCAAGTGGCCGGAGCTAGCCGTGAGATGACGGCTGGCTCCGCCCAGCTGTCATAAGCAGACTGTCGGCCGGCCAGCTTTGATTTCCCCTGGGCTTAGTCCAGCCGAAGTTTATGCCTTCGGCTGGACTGAGCCCCTTGGCCAACTTTAGTGAATAGCCCGTACAGCAGCCCTGAACCGAAGGGGTCCTGGGGCCGAAGCTACCCGAAGGATCAGCCGAAGCTACGGCTAGATCCTTCGGTAGCTTTGTGAATAGACCCCTTTATATCTAGTCTACCAATGACATACACCTTCAATACCCGACAACTGTCATAAATTCTGCACAGGTGTACCCCATATTGACAGATTTACTTGCATGTATTTGAACCACAGTAGTAATGCCTGTAATGTCCTCATGAGGTTAGCCTAATTACATGTAATATTTTTAAAAATAGTCTGAAATTAAATATAATTTTAGTCACTTGTGTTTTTAAAGTAGATCTCAACCCCTCAAAAGTTGCCTATCGCTAATTGAATGTATATATCCGTGCCCGGCACTAACATTTCTAAGTGATTTGGAAAGAGGTAGAGCAAAACATGGAAAAATTGAAATGTATATAACCAGTGTGTTAGCATTAATACAAATGCATCTAGCTATGTATTCTCTAATCTATGTACATTTCTCTTTTACCAAATCAGTACAGTAACTTTCTATATCTGTTTAAACAGAAGTATATTCAGTATACTTACATTCTAGCATAGTGACACATTAGCAATCTAATCATAGGTTTCAGTTCTTGTTGTAACTGTCAGCAAAACACTTTACTTCCTGCTGAGTGATTCCAACAATTTATAACTAGTAATCAAAGCATCATTACTCTATCACCATAAGCTTGTCTTCAAGTCCATTAGCTTATAGTCAAGCATTATTACCCCAGTACTTCAGCCAGTTGTGACTGTTTCAAAGCTATCATAACAGCAAGTTCTGTATAATCTAACATTATACAAATAATGCTGGGTATATTTGGCTTTAAATGATTATGTTAGTTCTTTAAACTGCAGTAAAATATTATACATATAAAAACAGTATAATGTAAGCAGCTGTCTTTGTTTAAGAGGATTAACATTTTCAAAGCACCCAGAAAATAAATGTTGGATTTACTACTCAAAGAAGTATTTTTATCACTACTAACTGAATTTAATCCTAGTTTAATCACCTCTGGATTTCTCTTGTTACAAAATCAATATTGCGTGCATTGTTTATCAATCACTCCCTAAAGAGCTGTTAGATCCTGCTGTTCCCAGTGGTGACCCGCCCTACAACACAACAAAATACCAGTAGTGAATCGAACAGGCTTTATTTAAGTAATACTGGCCCTGTAATGTATGTACAGTTTCAACAACAACAGGGATAACCCAATATCAAACACAGGGACAATTATTAATAAATGCCATTTGTTCCCCTAGCAGCCTGTGAAACAGCCCTGCTAGTAAGTAATAGGTGGTGAAAAAGGAAGGACACTGAACAGAAATACGAGCAGCATTTGAGATAAATACCACCTGGACACTCAACCAAATGGATGAGGAGAAAAGCAACACAGGCAGGTTCACCCCTGGACACTCCCGAGTTGCTCACATGTCTATGGGAAGCAGATGAGAGATAGTCTGCATTGCCCTGGGCCTCCCCTTTCAAGCCTGTGCCTGTAGCTGGTGACCACGGGGTCTTCTCTTCTCGTCTGTCTGACTCTACGCTGCTGGTTTTGTAAAGGGGCCAGCAGTGTAGTCCACACGCTCCAGCTTCTGTTCTCACATTTTCTGGTCTCAGTGTCAGGCTGTCTCTGATAATGCAGAAGTTCCAGAACTGCAGTTTTGGGATTGTAGCCCTCTCCCTGCTCTGCACAGTTCCAGGCTCTCCCTCTCTCTCCTCTGCAATCAACACTCTCCTTTACAACAGCTCCCTGTGTCCTCACTGCCCTAGACTTAATTCCTGCCTGGTACAGTCCCTTTCTCTCTGGATAACTTGCGCCAACCTGGCTAGCTTGCATGTTCACCTCCATATGTCTCTTTCTCCAAACATACCATATTATGTCACTGTCACTGCAGGCTCCTGGCAACTCTTCCTTATTTCTGAGCTCCTTGACCAATCACCTTACCTCATGCTTGCTCAGACCTCACTGCCAACTTTCCCTTGGTCCTCTGTTTTCTTCTTTTGTATGGTGTGAGGAGCTCAATCACACCCCAGCTGTCTTCCTGCTCCCACCTTCAGACCTGTCAATCACTCCAGGTAAGGGAGAGATGTCCTGCGGTGCAGTCACAAATATGATCTGGCCTGTGCTGCTCCCATGGTTGAAATGCGCCACCAGCCAGGGCTAAACATGTATAGGTTAAAACTGACCCACACTCTCTGTTGTTTAAAGGACCACAGGTGTATAACATTTTATATTCTTATGTAGTATTCAATATATGAATTTATTTTCAATTTATATGCTTTTAATTATTTTCTTCATAATTACATGCAGGTGCAATGATCCTGAAAGTATTAGAGGCTGATACAATTATAACACTGCCAGGGTTGCTAACCATGGTTATCTTTTATTCACATGGTTTAAAGATGAACTCCAGGATTCTATAATCTATAAAATCTATAATCTATAAGATTCTAATCTATGTATTCTATAAGCAACTAGCATAAGTACTAGAACTTGACTTGGTATCAACCTCTTGCAATCCCGTATAAATCAGAGCTCAGACTAGGAGAGGGAGAAGCAGTACAAGGAGCCAATCAGGTGTGCTACAGTGCCAACAAGGCACATGCTGACAAGTGGAGAGAGCAAAGAAACTCAGAGATGAGTTCTACAGTCTGACATTCAATGTCCAACTGGTGGAACAGACATAACCTAGTTGTATTACATAACTGCAGTAGAGAAAAGGCAAGTTTCTAGACTGGCTGTGCTGTCTGACAGGACTGTGTAAACCTCATGAATGAATAGACAGGCATACCAATCCTTTGTTAGATAAAATAGGTCTCATATATGTATATCATTTGTGCATTCAGCTGTTTCAATTTCAAATCCTAAAACAGAAACTTGTGCTGCAACTACTAAAGCACCCCTGAATGTAAACATGGATAAAAAAAATAAACCAAAAAGAGGGAATTAATTTGAACTCTACCACAATATGTATTACCATTCCCAGAATGCACCATTTGTGATAGTAGCCCTTCAAGAAAATTGTGATCTTTTTAAAAAAAAAAACATTAGCTATGAAAATAACATGAAGGACTGAAGATCTCTGGCCAAAAATATATCTTTTTAGTTTAGTGTCCTTTTAAGACAAGCATGTCGATTACCTAAATATACATTTGTGTCAACTTTTTTTTTTCCATACCACCATCAAGAAGAAATTGGAAGTGTGAGTCCCTATTTGCCAGTTTCAGAATGCCATGTAATTTGAGCGCTTTTCTAGGGTCACTAAAAGGCTATTTTTCTATCTTTAGGATATTGATTCAGTAAAGCACTTTGTCATTTCTTCCCTTATCCATGGCCTGTCTCTATTTTCTTTCCTCTTTTTACGTTTGTTTTTACCCTTTAAAAAAAAATGGATACACATTAAACAGTGGCGAATGGAGATGAGATCTACATTTTTCATATGCTTTGTAAACCATGGTTCATGTGGATAATATTTTCTGCCAAACTGTCTCCTTCTTTTGAAACAATTCTTTGAAAACAGTTTGCTTCTTTATCTATTTTCCATACTCATTTATACCTGAACCAAAAAGCCTGATTCCCATGCAAATGACTGTCCAGATTTAATAATCTTATGACCTGCAGCCTTACCAGCCACAATTTTCCTACACCACAATACATGCATTCAAAATTAATTGTGTTAAAGAAAAAAGTAAACTATATTACATACATATAACAACACAAAAGGTTGTAGGTATACATGCATGATGTAACTTGGTGAACACGGCATCTAGAGATAACCATCATATTACACATTTTGTATTAGAAGAGCTAAATATAGGGGTCTATTCACTAAGCTGCCGTAGGCAGCCGAGTGAAAGACCGACCTGAAGTGAAGTGAGCTGAACGCTGTTCGGCTATTCACTTCAGGCTGGTACGGCTGATTTCAGCCGTATATCAGCTGAAATAAGCTATACATCGGGTGGCTTCGACCTGAAGTGCAGGAGGAGTTCGACTCAGCCGATCCAACATCTGGATCGGCTAAGCCGAACCTCCGGTAGGCTACTCACTGCTGTTCGGCCTATTCTTATAGATGCCGAACAGCAGTGAGTGAATAGCTGAATGCCACTGAGCGACATTCGGTTCGGCTGTTCTGCTCGTTCCCTCTGTGGGACCGAGCAGAACAGTAAAATAGTTTAAAAAGTTGTAAAAAAAAATAGAAAACGATTGTGCGGGACTAGCAATGACAGCTAACTCCGCCCAACCGTTTTCTATTGGCCGGCGGTTCTGCTGTCATAAAAAAAACAGAACAAAAAACTCTCCCAGGCACTCTGGGAGTCTCCCGCTCCCGGCCGCCCAGGAGAGATACACTGCTTTTTCTTTTTTTTCTTTATTCTGACACGGAGCCGTGTCAAAATAGAAAAAAAATGTGTTTGCCCATAGGAATGCATTGTAAGATTCCTATTGGCTATTTAAATTTGCAATAGCCAATAGTAAACTAGCATTGTACCCGCCCTCTGCTGATGGACCTGATGGAGAACTGCAGCAGAGGTCGGGTGCAATGCTAGTTTACTATTGGCTATTGCAAATTTAAATAGCCAATAGGATTCTAGCAATGCATTCATATGGGCAAAATTTGTATCTATTTTTTTCTATTATGACACGGCTTCGTGTCAGAATAAAGAAAAAAACAGAACAAGCAGTGTATCTCTCCTGGGCGGCCGGGAGCGGGAGACTCCCGGTGCGCCCAGGAGAGTTTGCTGTCTGGAGATCAGTGTCCCTGGTTAGCTGGTAACCAGGGACGCTGAGATCTCTGCAAGTGGCCGGAGCCAGCCGTAACATCACGGCTGGCTCCGCCCAGCTGTCAGAAGCAGGCTGTCGGCAACTCGGCCAGCTTCGGCTTTCAGCGCGTCTCAACCGAGCCGAGGCATATGCCTTCGACTTGACTGAGCCGCTCGGATAAGTTCGGGAGCTGTACGGGCTATTGTGAATAGCCCGTACAGCATCCCTCTGGTTCTACTGAACCGAAGGGGTCCTGGGGTCGAAGCTAGCCGAAGGATCGGCCGAAGCTACGGCTAGATCCTTCGGCTGCATCGTGAATAGACCCCATAGTATTTTCTATGGCCAATTACATTTGTAAAATATGCACAGATAAAAACCATGAAAAATAACACAAACGAATGTGAGTTTTTCATTCAGCTTAAATCCACATACTTAATGGAAATTACTGGGGCAACCCCTTACAGTTTTACGGCATAAGAAAATTATAAGACAACATTTTTCCTCTCCATTGTATTTTATATTAATTGTATATATCTCTTTTATTTCCATTGTAACTCTCTCCTTGTTCTCTCCTGGGTATAAAACGTAATGACAACACTTTTTGCTCTAAACTGCAAATCAAGAGACATTGATGAATATGAGACTTGCCTGAAAGATCTACTATGCATAGGCTGCATGCTTCATAACAGAAAATTGACCTTTTGCAAATGTATTAATGCACATGCTTATTGTTAATATTAAGGAAATGTCATGCATACATGGAGAAACAGAAGAAAATATACAGCTGGGAGACTCAAATACACCAACAGATATACTGTATACTATGGCTAATCACACAAAGGCTTAATCTATTGGTTTTTTTTTATTGGTGGTAGGTCCAATCTGTAAAAATTAAAACAGTTGTTTTTAAGATTCTACTAATTTTTGTTCTGGGATGTTATGGCGTCATTGAATAAAATACAGAATTTTACTTATGCTCCAAAATAATTGTGATTTGCCATGGTTGAAGACTAATGTTGATAGATTACATTTAATTTAATTAATTTGGTTGATCTAGCACTGAACACTGCTATACTTGTTTTTTCAAATGACTGCTTGCTCAGTAAATAGAGACCAAGTACTTAACTAGGTATTGCACAGTTTTTAAATAAGTACCTCTGTACAAAAGAAAGATAAATGCAATCTCAAATAAATCAGTACATATTTGAAACACTATAATGCTCTCTGAATTTAATTACAGGTAGTCCTTAGCCTTTGAAAAATGAAGCTTCCTGGAAAAAAAATCTTAAGTGCTCATTCTCTTTGATTTGAATGTAGTACAACACACACACACAATATTTAATAGCAGCTTAATCGGGAGGATCTTGTAAAATAGTACATCACCTCTGTTAATGGTAAGATGCTCTGTCTAGAGGAACAGTGCAATTACTGTTCTGTGGAATAAGAACAAAAAGAAAACTAATTCAGCTTGAGTGCTTGAATCCTTTATCACATGTGAACCCTTTTATTGGTACCTTTCTATCAGGTCAAGGATTAAATGCTCTGGGAAACCGAGTTACATATCCCAAAAGGTGTTTGGTACAAGTAGAGTTTTCACACGTTAAAGATTTACTGTGTGGGAGATTGCACAGCTGCTGTTAAGATCACAGCCTATATAAAGAATTTCAATTCACTTCTACTGCTGCTCTGGTGCTTCTAAGTGTTAAGATACCATTCTGTTAAATCACTGATTATTGCCTCAGTAAAGCGTATATAAGGTTAGAAAAAAGAGATACAACGCAGGTAGAAATATGTGCTAAGAATGTAGTTTAAAAAGTACTTAAAAATAAATTAACATGTGGCATATCATGACTGATTTACTGTAAATGGGGAAATTGTTTTGCTTATCATGTAGTTTTAGGTTAAGTGAAACTATGGATAAAATATAAAAAGACATATATGGCGCAGTTTGTCATTAGCATCGACACAGCAGTCTTTGTTGTTCTTTGTTACTGGTGTAACATAGTATGATTACCCGGTGAGCCTGCCAGTAAGTCTGTTATTTTTCAACTTAACACACCAAGCCATCCAGGAAAAGGGATGAGGCATACCATTTAACACTGACAGGGATGCCTAAAATGTTCAGCTTTGATTCATATAGTTAAACCTTTTTTTCCCCAAAAAGAAAACAAAACTTCTGCTGTAGCTGCTTAAAAAGTGTTAGCTGGAGTTAGAATTTAATTTGTTAGTCACTTATGTAAAGTCCGTCTGAATCCCATTGTTTCCCTCTAGTGAGATTTTGGTGTAGTTCCTACTAAATTAAGTGTTATAAGCCTAAAAAGTGTAATGAGCCTAAAAAAAGAAAACTAATGCAGCCACCACATTTAAGGACTGGTAAGCTGCATGATTATATTACATTTTAGTTCTAGGGTTTAGATACACTATAGGTTCAGGCAAATTATTTCGATCACTGTGAGTTTTGTAACTCTATCATTCAAAGATATCCTATGTTATGGGGGTGAAACAGGAAATAGTGTTCACACTGCAAATTACAGCATATTATTTATTTCCAATTATTTATTTATAACAGGTATTTATATTGTGGCATAAATGTACACAGCACTTTACATACTATTCATTTACATCAGCCCCTGCCCTCAAGAGGCTTACCATCTTTGGTACCTATCTCATATGCACACATACTAGGGCCAACTATGATTCAGCCAATTAACCTACCAGCATGTATTTGAAACTAAACTGAGGAGTCCTTTGTAGCAGTGGGAACACCCATTGCTTTCGACTCTACTGTCGAAGAAAGTCAGTCAGTTGTAAATGCCCTAAGAATTTTGTTTGTTGATTAGTTAGATCTTTAGATCAGATCTTTGCCAAAACACACCATATGTGAAGTACTAGACCTATTTAAATGACACACACTTCAGCATATATTTATGCACATGCAGTATATACATGTCGTGTAAAAAAGATATATAAATACAATCAAAGAGAAGACATTCCAATTGTAACTGTAGATAATTATGGTCTCTGTATTCTGTTGAAGTAAGGGTTAATGAGCCCTTTGTGTTTAGGTGACTTCCTGCAGGCTGTGCAGAGCCTTAGAAGTATTAAGTAGAAAACGTTGGTGAGATACCAAGTGTTCTATAAAGTGAAAGTTACCTGGAGGCAAACAGGTTCTGTCAAGTGTGAAATCACAATTAACATAGCAAGTGTTTTGTAAGTGAGCAGAAGCTGCTGCAAATTACATTCTGCTATAAACTCATTCTAGCACTGTGTTGAACCGATCATGATTACTGGACCGCAACTTGTATTAAAATAACATTAATAAAACATAATTGATTGTGTCTTCCAAATTGAACCTCCGTTTTCCTTTTTACATTGCTGGTGCGATAAATGCAGGTTTTCATTCACTTATCTTTTGTTGCCGAGAGTCCAAAAGTATTATCTTTTATTCTATCCTGTTCTATTATGTTTTTTGTGTTTGCCCTTTCAATAAACTGCGTTTTCCTTGACTTACCTGGACTACAGTGGAGTGTCCTTGTTACAATAGATATATGTATATATCTATAAATATATATAGATATCTATATATAGATATATATATAGATATATGTATATATATATTTGTTATATATGGTTTACCAGCTCAAACAACGTAAAAACTGACATGGCATTTAACAGTCACCACAAAATTAAAGTGCATCTAAAGCCAGAGCTTTTTATTTTACATAGAGTGTGGAAGGGTTTGAAAATCTGTCAGATTTTTATTGGCATCTTTGTCCTCGCTTCCTCACTTTCTCTATTTGTCTTGGTACCCATTATCACTGGGACTCAACGTAAATGGGAAAATACAAAATTCTGAGTTATACTGGAATGGGGATAAGGATAAAACTTCCAATGGGGACACTTGTTTCAATGACAACTGTCTAAGGGGGTTCCTTCAGTTTAGAGAGATTTTCTCTCATTTCCTGTTGTGTACAGGACAAGAAGTGAAAATTTCCCAATTGAACACAAAGAAAAAAACTTGAAGGGAGTTTAACAATTCTCAACTCTATTCAAATGCAAAAACGTATTTTGGTTGTACATATGCTTGAAATTTCTTTTTTTACCTGCTATGGTACTATAAAAAGTAATAGATTGTAGATACGCTGTAATTAGAAGCTGTGGCAATTACTTAGACATGCAGTCATGGCAGGTTGATGTTACTATGTCACATGCATGTTTCCTCTAGCTATCTGTGTAATGCTAACCTGCGTTATCCTAGCATACCCACTAAATGTGCCATGTATTTTAGAGTGACTCTGTCATTTAAAAAGAAAAGTGCTTGTAGGTGAAAATTGCAAGCATCCAGAGGTTTCTGCAACAGCTCATTCTGTCCCTGCTATGCCCAAATATTGGTCAGGTTTGAACCTGTAAAGCTCAGGCACTTCCTGGTAGTGGTAGAGGTTGCCTACCCACTTCAGTTTGCCAGGCATTTGAATTGGCCAGTGAGGCAGCCCATCATAATTATAGGCAAATAAGAAACTAGTGAACAAAAGGAGTGGGCAAGCTTTTGTTGTGTCAAAGCTTTGTCTATTCAGAATAGCCTTGAGGTGCATATACATTATATCTTTAACATTTCTTTCCTGAGTGTCTTGTCAAATATGCCAAAACAGTGAATCATACAATGACATTTCTTAAACATTGCTTAATAAAAAAAAAATGGTCCTATCATTAAAAATCAGACTTGCATTCACTTGTTTCTTGTCATGAATTAAAAAAAATAAAAACTGTACTGACCTTTTATAATCTTAGTTACATGTCAGTCGATAATGGGTATGTTGTGGACATTTGACATGATCAGAGGCTGTAGAGAGTATGTTGTTTTCAATCAGTAACAGTGACAGAGACTGCATATATGATTATATATTGCTAACACCATATACAGTACATAAACAATTTAAAAAAAATATGGAATAACAATGTAAACACATCTAATGACATTTAAAGACACAGGTCCTCTTCCTTTGGGGGTGATAGGCATGGCTTCACCTCCCTGCAACACCTTTGTCTGAATGTTGTGTTTGTTCCTAACAACTCCCAACAGTTCTTGATTTGAAGGGACTGTCCCTCTTTTGGAACCAAATCCCTCTGTCCCTCTTTCTTAGATGTTCTTCTTCTTGGCCTGATGTATAGATCTCTCTAAAAAAAAAGGTATTATTTAACTAGCTAAAGTGTTTTACTATATTAAACATTTTATCTAATTTTTAAATTATTAATTCAATAGTAAGAGTAGTGATGATAAACATAACGAAAATATTTCAAATTTGAGGGAACCTCATGCTGTTTCTTTTTTCATTTTAATGTGTAATGTCCCTTTAAATACTTTAACCTCTTAATTCTCCATCCAGACACTTATCTGGGCATTATGCCTGGGTGGCCAGGAAAGGGATTGCAGAGAGCATGCTTCCCTCCTTCTAAACCATGCTAGGTCATATGCCTTTTAAATTTGGAGGGGTACCTCACCCCTTGCAAGCCACCATGTCCCAGTGTTCAGGGACAAGGACCTCTTACCCACATCTGCTCCCCTATAAAAGATGTGGTGGTATGTGGGGCGGGGGGGGGGACTTATAGGAATTCGGAAGTCCCACTTAGAATAAGGGGGCCCACAGATATTCAGCTTCCCTAGGGGGATGAGCAGAGGGTACATGTGCAACCCTTGTTACTCATTTCCCCCCAAAAATGTACAAAGTAAATGAAGACACCCATACCATGAGACCATCTATTATTGAAAACAAAATAAAAACAATGTCACCCAATGTAAATCATCCCAATGTCCACATCAGTCACAATATCCAGCAATGTACAGTAGATCCATCATCAACCATGATGATCCAATGCCTGACAATGTTTCCCCACTGCCACTGATGATTATTTCCAATGGGAGGTTATGTGATTTCCAATTAAATGTTATTGTCCAATGCCTAAAATATTATAAATTATTTATGGAACACCAGAGGAATCATAGGATGTGGTGGAAACAATAGGTAGTGAGAAAAGGAGAGGTCCAATGTGACATCAGTCAGCTGGCAGATGAGGCCTCTTATGTTACCCCAGAGGGCTTGGTTTTTAGACAACTCTAACAAATATGTTTAAAGGAGCAAACCTCCAGACACTCCCTGAAGCAAAGCCTATGCAACTCCAGATACATGATATTAAGTTGGTAAGATGCTACATGATCAAGAGTTAAATGGCAGTTTCTTGGATAGAAAGTGAGCAGGAACTTTTCTTAATGTTCATAAATATCAGCTGCCAGTGTTGAAGGTATAACATGGTTTCATTGTCTTGCTTCAAGGCTACAATATAAGAGGTGGTGGTAGGTAATTGGGATAGTTTAAGGTAATTATAAATGAATAGAATTGTGCCTCAGGCCCTTGTGGGGGTCCATAAATATTGTGTATGGATTAGTGAGATCCGGGGGTGAGTAAGTAGTGAAAAAGTATTTAAGTCTGATATAGACCAGATATATCCATGGTCATCGCTGCAAACACCATTTGTTTTATGTGCCGGGAGCATTGTGAGGAGTGCGGAGGGACTCTGTGTTCCTTTACAAATGTAAATAAACAGACTCACACATCTGAAAAGTCCTTTTATCAATCATGTTGTCCTGCAATGTAATTCTATTGCTAATCACATTGAACACCAATAAGGATGGTCCGACAAAACAATAGACCTTTGAACTTTCAGCTTTATAATATTGCTATACTATACATTGCAGCTACTGCACACAGTGAATATGGCTGAGTGTTGTACATATCTATTAATAATGTCAGCAGATGTATAGTGTTGAAAGTAAAAAGTCAACCACCACTAATGTTCAGCTATCTACATTCTCTGCCCAGAATCCTTCAATACTACATACGTCAATAAATAACACATACTGCACCTGTGAAGACAAACAAGCTATTCAGGGAATAATATGCAACACTGAAATGCAAGGCTTTCATTTGCACATGATAAACTTTTACTAAGTGAAGGCCCAAATGACATAACCATAATTTCTCACCCAACAACAACAGGACAAAAGTTTAAAGTGAATGCATCTTGTCTACTTACTGCAAATATGCAGATAACTTGTGGTGCTTAGAAGTATCTACACATGTCTTTAAAATAGAATCCTTCTGTGGTAGTAGGATCTTAAGCCCAATCTTTACCCTAGGCCCATACCTTTGGATAGGGCTGTCCCCGTAGTTAGGCAGCCTGAGGCAATGGTCTCAGGCAGCATTTCATTCAACATCCAAAGTGGCTAAGAGCTCTTGCCAGCCTGTGCTTCATATCTGATGTTAACAGTTGCTAGGAGCTGAGCAGGAAGCTTTGGCTGGTGTCCTGCCGAGCTCCTGGCAACAGTGACCTCAGTGAATTGGGCGGGATGCCGGGCATAGCCGCTGACAGCATGGCTCTGAGCCCAAACTCCACAAACGAGCAGTTACTGAGACAAGAAACCCCCTGGAACACAAAACAATAGCACCCAATCCTCCCAGAATGACCAGACACTGAGAGCATATCCTACCCTATACATCCCCCCCAGCCACAGGCAGCAACTAGTGTATTGACAGCCCTGCCTTTGGACAATAAATGCCACTTATTGGATTTGAACTGGAGTAATCCAGCCTGTGCAGGTGACTGGTCTTTTGTGCAGCCCCAGTTTTCTGCAGGCAGCCTGTAATGGGTGTGTCTGCTAGGTCCCTCCCACAACTCTGCTCTCTGCACAAGCTATTTGAAATACAGTGATGATATCACACTACTTTTACAAGATACTATATCTGTCTTCAAAGGAATTTTATGCACACAAGTGAATTTATATGTTTTGTGGCTATTAAGCAATATATTTAAATAAAGGCTGAATTTTGGATGTTCTGAATGGGCAATGCTCCGACACTTTTAGGTAGTTTCTGTGCCCACTTGCTCCTTCCCCACCTCTGAATTCATATTGGCCCATCACTAAGATGGGCTGCTTCCTTGGTCAATAGGAATATGTTTGAAACAGGAAATGAAGGGCTCTGTCACTACTGAGCTTTTACCTGTTCAAAACACTTGGGATTTGGCTGTAGTAGAGGTAAATGAGAGTTGCTGCAGGTATGTGCAGACATCTTTTTTTAGGAAACATTTTTACAAAAAATGAATGCACAAACACACACGCATTAGTTCCTGCTCAGCTACAATAGGACAATAGTTTATATATTCTTTCTTAAGCTAATAGTGGAGACATCTGAATTTTGAAATAGTATTTGTATTTGAATAAGAGATACTATTTATAGATATTTGTTGGCCAACAGCTTTATAGTAACACTGAACATATTTGCACTGAGACTTGTCAGTGGCCACTTAGCAGCAAAAGTGGGTAATAACCTGGTGTTTTTAGGAGAATATGTTAGTGACAGCTTAAACTAATTATTGATAAGCAATAGCAAATGCTGCTGTCAATAATTACATGGCAATAAAGGTTACTAGGGGATGTCATCAAATTTCTCATCCATGTTAATATGATGTAAAACGTTTCACATGAACCTACTGTATGTGAAAGCCATCCAAAAATGTAAACTCTACCTCATGTGAACTGGCTCAGTCTGTTCTCAAACTTGGTGAAATGGTGTACGGCTTTATAGTACCTAATTATTGTAACTGATTATATACTCCTAATGCAGGGAATATGCATACTGATTGTGTATAACTTAGCTGCACTTTATGTTAAAAATTGTTTATTTAGCAAAATATTATCAAAGTTTATTATTCATTTCTAGTCAATTCCAAAACTATAGTTGGAAAATGTTACAGTTTTTAGATGGAATTGTGTTCTATAAGAGCTCTGTGCATAATTATTTAGCATTAGGCAGAAAACACCTCTCTATGCTTGCTGTGTATCCTACAAAGGCAATGCCACATTTGATTAATAGTATATGCTTGCTGGAAATGCACAGTTTGTATGCTTCGTACACTGAGTACAGGAATTCACATGGGTTTAGGAACCTTACCAAAACTTTAAAAGTAATATATTACTCCCAGATATAAGCAGATTTGCTATCATAAAACGATAGGATAAGTATCTTTTTCAGCACTGTAATTATGCTGTGTACTTTATAGGTACAATTAAATAATTAGCTAATAGATGTAGCTATATAAATCTATTTGTGATTTTTTTTTATTAACACTTATTGTTTTAATAATGTAAGATGTCAAGTGTTGTAACCACAAAATCTAATTATCTTTAGATGCAACATCATTGCTCTAGCACATTGTTTACAATTATAATTCCAATTCTGCTCACAAATTATGCATGTGTTAATGAATAGTCTAACCAATATTCTAAAATTAGTAATCATTTCTTAAAACAAATCTATTTCAATGAACTGCTGGTACATTTGTACTTCTGTTCCACCCATCCATGATCTAGAGCTATACAGTATCTGCAGATTAGGGATGAGTAGGAATAAGCAAACCGGACAAAGTTCCTTTCGCTGAACTTATGAGGAACCCAGCATGAAGTTTGCGAACCCCAAACATAGCGTCAAACCCCACTAAAGTCTTTGGGAGCCAAATATTGTTATTTATTCTGGTCTTTATTGAGGTTAATTTGCAAGCATTTTATTACAAGAAAGTGATTGGGTAGATGGGCACTGCCATGAGGGACATGTACCAAAGAAAAAAAACATTTAAAAAAAATACCACTCCGTACAAAGAGGCATTTGAATGCAGCCTAGAGAGCAACATTAAAAACACACAAGTATTTTAAATAACAAGCTTGAGGGATGCCTTAAAGTCAGTCTGCTTCCAAGTGAGTGCACCCGGACCTGCACAGGTCTGCAGGCTCGAGCTGGGGTGTTCCCCCATAGGAATGTACAAGCAGCTGCAGGCAATTAAATGATGCAACTGTCCCTTCCCGGAGCAGGTCTCTGCATGGGCATGCACGCTGTATTAATGTGGACGGCCATATGAATGAGCCCTAAAAGTGACTAAAAGTGGCCAGGAATCTGTCATTTAGCAGATGTAGCACTACCACAGCTCAATGACAGATCCCCAGCTGGCTTCTGTTTGTAAACAAACCAGGGTGGGATCTGTCATTTAGTAGCACTACCACAGCCTTTTGACAGATCCCTGGCTGGCTAGTGTTTGAAAACAAACCAGTTGGGGATCCTGGGTTATGTAATTGACCATTGGTCATTGGGAGGTCTGTCATTAGCACTGTTAGTAGAGGTCATTTAGTGGGTTGATGTGGTGGTGTGGAAACATTGCTGGGCTGCATAGAAACATTGGGGGTGATGGGTTGTTGTGATTGACAAGGATCAAAATCACTGCATGACATAATTAATGTTGGATTTACTGTACATAAATGGAAATCCTCCCTGCTTACAAGCGAGCATGAGGATAAGTTAACTTTTGGGCTTGCTTTGCAACCCCTTCCCGTGTAAGCATTCATTTAGAGAGGATTTTTTTCTTTTTACAACCTCTTTAAGGTTGTTTGTGTCTTCACCATTATTAAAAGGGGCTTTCGTATTTACTTAGTGAGAGTTGACACTTGCACATATTTGGCCCATGTCACTGGAAGGATTTTCGGTATGTGAAGATCACTCTTGACCAGCAGGACATTTTTGGAATTAACAAAAAACATCCGTGTGTGAAGCATCTGCAATTGTTTGAACCTGTCAACCAGGAATATACTGTCCTGGCAGACAGTTTTAAATTTGTCACCTTTTTTTTTTTTTCTGTGACAATGTACTGGTATATCAGAGCTCCTGCTTTGCAGTTCCATTGAAATGTTGTCAGTTTTTTTCTCTTCAAGGGTGATTTCCAAAACAGCTTTTTCTCTACTGACTTGACATAGCTGCGATTTTACTTCCTCCATGACAAGAAAAACTAAAAAACTAAAATGAAGTCAATTTTGTATAGCTATTTTGCACCACTTCTCAAACATTTCTTTTCTGTGTCTCCCAATATTTGGCTGGTTCTTGATTCAAAATCCCCTAGGATCTTTTTCGCACATTAATACTCAAAGTCTGACCATGCAACTCCAAAACAGGCTGATCTCACGGCTCGCTCCGCCCAGTTGCAATGACAGATTAGCGCCTCCAAATGACCTGGGGACGCTGATCTGCCATTAAACAATTACAACTGGGCGGAGCCGGCCGTGACATCAGGCCGGGACCTGCTAGAACTCTCTAGCAGGTGCTGGTCAATAGGAAACAGTTGGGCGGAGCTAGCTGTCACCGCTAGCTTAGGCCAATTGTTTTTCTTTTGCCGGCATCTGTCAGATGCTTCATTATGGGGCGGGAGTCCATTGCATGCGGTTGGGTCGGCATGCGGCGTTGTTTTAAATATATTTTTTTCTTTTCTTTAAAATATTTGTATTTATTTTTTAACGTTACTATTTTTTTACATTTTTTAAATTATTTTTACATTTTTTCTTTCATTCTTTTCACTTATTTTCTAATCTGCTCGGTATCTCGGAGGTACCATGCAGAATAGCTATTTACTCACTGCCATTCGGCCCCTATGAGAATAGGGCCAAACGGCAGCGAGCGAGCGAGCTGCCAGAGCTTTGGCTCAGCCTATCCAGATGTTGGATCGGCTGAGTTGATCGAAGGCAGCCGATGTAAGGCTGATTTTAGCAGATGTATGCCTGAAATCAGCCGTACAAGACTGAAGTGAATAGCTGAACAACGTTCGGCTCACTTCACTTCGGCTGGGGTATTCACTCAGCTGCCTTCGGTAGCTTTGTGAATAACCCCCCTAGTGTTCTGTGTATCTCCACCCATACCTTTGCAATAGACACCCTTTCTCCATGATCAGTGCACTGACTGTGGCTTGGTCCTACAAGTGTGTGTGAAATCCACATATTCTCATAAAAATATATATAGTATTTGTGTGTGTGTGTGTGTATATGTTTCTGTGTAGCATACCATTGTTTAGCAACCCTGTGCCATAGGCTCTCACAACCCAAATAGAAGGTTTTTTTTTTTTTCGTGATCTGCCATTAAACAATTACAACTGGGCGGAGCCGGCCGTGACATCAGGCCGGGACCTGCTAGAACTCTCTAGCAGGTGCTGGTCAATAGGAAACAGTTGGGCGGAGCTAGCTGTCACCGCTAGCTTAGGCCAATTGTTTTTCTTTTGCCGGCATCTGTCAGATGCTTCATTATGGGGCGGGAGTCCATTGCATGCGGTTGGGTCGGCATGCGGCGTTGTTTTAAATATATTTTTTTCTTTTCTTTAAAATATTTGTATTTATTTTTTAACGTTACTATTTTTTTACATTTTTTAAATTATTTTTACATTTTTTCTTTCATTCTTTTCACTTATTTTCTAATCTGCTCGGTATCTCGGAGGTACCATGCAGAATAGCTATTTACTCACTGCCATTCGGCCCCTATGAGAATAGGGCCAAACGGCAGCGAGCGAGCGAGCTGCCAGAGCTTTGGCTCAGCCTATCCAGATGTTGGATCGGCTGAGTTGATCGAAGGCAGCCGATGTAAGGCTGATTTTAGCAGATGTATGCCTGAAATCAGCCGTACAAGACTGAAGTGAATAGCTGAACAACGTTCGGCTCACTTCACTTCGGCTGGGTTATTCACTCAGCTGCCTTCGGTAGCTTTGTGAATAACCCCCCTAGTGTTCTGTGTATCTCCACCCATACCTTTGCAATAGACACCCTTTCTCCATGATCAGTGCACTGACTGTGGCTTGGTCCTACAAGTGTGTGTGAAATCCACATATTCTCATAAAAATATATATAGTATTTGTGTGTGTGTGTGTGTATATGTTTCTGTGTAGCATACCATTGTTTAGCAACCCTGTGCCATAGGCTCTCACAACCCAAATAGAAGGTTTTTTTTTTTTTCGCTGATAGTTACCAGAAATGCAAACCTATAATATCCCATCATGGAAAATTTCAGGAATCACAATAGAAAATAATGAAATGAGCAGATGTTACAAAATGTGTCATCTTTATCAGCCATCTATCATGCCTTTTTGTTTTACTAATAGTTTTGAATATACTTAACAGCTATGTGTCTTTAGCAGCTTTGTTACTTATATGCGTGGATACAATTTAGAGCAAATAAAGGCATTCGAATTCTGGATTACAATGTTAACCTACAAATGACACTGGTTAACTGGATAAGTGGTTTTATTCAATTGAGATTCAAAAAAAGTGTCATATTATTTCTACTTTTTAAATATTAAAATATTGCCCTAGCCTAGTTTTAAACTTGAAGTTTATGTAAACTCCAAAAATTGAATTCTCTTATTTGCTTCATTTTGCTTTTATTAAATATACCATTGTTATATTTGTTTGATAAGTAAAAAAATACCTGTTGATCCTACCAGAAATTCAGTGAACTCTTAACTTCCTGTGCTCTTTCCCTATGCTGCTCTGAAATCTCACACTGTGGTATCAGCCCTACCCAGTTTTTTCACTGTGAACTACAGAAGATTTCCCACTTTTGCTATGGAAATGAGGAGAAAGGGAGGTTTTCTGTAAACCTAACACACTTCCAGTCCTAGGGTACGGGTACGATACTGCTCCATAGTTACAGTACAGTAAATAAGCATTATTACTAGGGATGCACCGAAATGGAATTTTGAGACCAAATCTGAAAATAAAAATTTTGTCAGGCCGAAACCGAAACCCGAAAATGACTTTCTTTTACAATCTTTTAAAAAAATGTAAATTATTTTTCAACTATTTTATTTTTAGTTCTTTTTCTTTTTTTTTACTTTGCTGTTGGGGGCTTCAAGGAAATATCAGGGGTCTAAAAAGACCCCTGATATTTCACTTTTAAAATAGAAAAAGAGATTCAGGACACTTCTCTTTTTCTGCAGCCCCTGTTATAAGTGAACAGGAATCCTCTATACTGAGTGTTCCTGTCCATTCATAAATTGCAGAAATAGTATGTTTAGCATATCCAGAATCATGAATGAACAGGAAGTGATGTAGATCAATTTTTCATTAGCATGTTGATGAGGGTGGGAGGTAGGAACCAGAGAAGGCAAAATATATGCAAATTGTACTTCAGCATTAACCACTTGAAGACCGGGGTGTTAAACCCCCTTCCTGCCCAGGCCATTTTTCAGTATTCAGCGCTGCAGTACTTTGACTGAAATTTATTCCGTCATGCAACGCTTTATTGAAATTAATTTTATACCATTGTTTGGGGACAGATAGAGCTTTCTATTGGTAGTATTTAATCACCACTGGAGTTTTAATTTTCTACTATATTAAGGAAAAATTACCCACAATTTTGAAAAAAAAAAATTCCCTACATTATTTTCTGAAACATTTATTACTAACCAATTCTTTGGTAAAATATAAAAGATGGGGTCATGTCGGGTAAATAGACACCAAACATGTCAAGCCTTAACATTGTGCACACCCGCAAAACCTCAAAAATCTACAATACCCAAAATTGCCCACAGGCGACACTTTAAAAGCTTTTACCACTCATCAGTTTGGTGTTATCAGCGATTGATGGCCCTACAATTATTGCTCACACTTGCGGTGATATATAACGTGCAGCACAATCGTTTTTGTGCGTAGGTGCACCTGACGCATGTTTTTTTAAAATTTTGTATGACTTTAATTTTTTTTTCTTACACTTAATGTTATTACTATCATATAGGGGATGACAATCCCCTTTGTGATAACATAGGCACACTGGAAGATCCTCTTTATGGAGACATCATGGGGTCTATGAGACCCCTAATGTCACCTCGGGTCCCCCAATGAAGCTAATGATTGACAGAAATGACAGCTGAATGCAGAAGTGATGTAATCCACCCCACTTCCGCATTCAGAGATCAAAGGAGAGGTCAGCAAGTGGGAAAGTGCTGAGCTCCCTCCAATCATAAAACAGATTGGAGGGAGTGCGGGCTGGTCCTGGACCCTCAGAGGGGACAGTGGATCAGGAATAGCTGGTAACAGCGGTGGGGGGGGGCACTGAAAAAGGGGGGGCACACTGCTGGGCACGATCAGACGGCTATAGAGCTGTCTGAACGCTTGTATATGTAACAGCCATTATCATCTGTTTACACCTGTCAACACGTTCTGCTCGTGCGCGTGCTAGGGGGCGTGCTCAAGCAGAAAAATAAAGCCGTATATTTACGGCCACCCGCTAGAGGGAGCTTGCTATTTACAAAGGGCAGACGGCAAGCGATTAATAAAGTTTTATATATCCCTTTAAATGATTGGGATTTTTCAGGTGCTACATCAATAATATACATAAATAACATTATACAAATAAATTTCGTATTTTATTTAACCTGTTTCTTCTTTTTTTTGTTACCTTTTTTAAACTGTTTTCAAGTGGAGCCCCCACTTCCCTTGGGAACCGGAGAACTTTGTTCTGAATGGTTGTTATACTTGTAATTATTGCAAAATTCAATCAAATAAAAATTATATTAAAAAAATACTCACATCCATAAAACCAGAAAGGATAAACAGTAGGGCCAATTCCATTTTTTTGGTATGTATATCTCCCCCATTACTACTTCTTTAAGGTATCCAACATCTAAAGTTTACCTCTTAGTAGTTTTCATATTGGGTAATAAAGGCCCTACTAAAAGTTTCACAAAAAATAACCAGGAGCAACAATTTCCATGAAATGTGTCCACTTATATATCCCAGTGTGAGTGCAGTGGGATATTCACATCACTCATATATCCCTCCTCAAACCATAGACCCACAGGGTGTCATAGTGTCCTTCTATGACACATCCCAAGAAGGAGGGTTCTCCGGGGCAAGAAAGCACCTTCCTGTCAAAGAGAGCAGGAAGGAAGTGAGTGAATTTATTATCTATTTTTGAAGAAGGCAGAATTTTATAAAGCACCAATGATCTTATCTAAGCTCCCACTCTATAAGCATTTATCCAAATTAGATTGGTTTAAAACAGTTTTTGTATGAACCTAATATTTTATTTGTAGGAAATTGTGCATTTCTAGCAAATGACTACATGGTTTTCACAGTGGTAACAACATTGTACTTTATCTGCTTGGAGTATGACAAATTCAAAATTGGTGTAGAACTGCTTTCAATTACATTGGAATCATGAACTCATTTGAAAAAGACGCTTTGAAGACAAGGCTTCCATACATAAAAAGAAATCTATGAAAAAAGAAAGAATATAAAGTTCAGTGCCACTGCTATTTCCTTCTCCTTTCGAGATGTAATAATGTATTGCTGCCAATTTGCCCATTTTATATATAGACATGGATGTCAGTACTTAAATACAGCGGCTTTCACAAAATTGGACATTTGAGCCTATTGGCAAGTGGTTATATATATATACATATATATACAGGTGAAACTCGAATAATTAGAATATCGTGCAAAGTTCATTTATTTCACTAATGCAACTTAAAAGGTGAAACTAATATATGAGATAGACTCATTACATGCAAAGCAAGATAATTCAAGCCGTGATTTGTCATAATTGTGATGATTATCACACCATCAAAAACATGTAAATAGCACATTTAATAATTCAGGTCAGAAAAATATACTGACTGTGATGTTAAATTACTAGAAAAGAATAGCATAGTCAGCAAAATTACTGCTAGTATTTCTTTTGGACTTTAGTAATTACAAGTTCTGCTCATAAAATATTACCCACTGGTATATTTCTGCCTTAAATAAATGACAAGACTATGGGGACATGTTGACTGCTTTCATTCCATGTGTAAAACTTTTGCATTTGTTTATGTGCACATATTATCAAAATATTCTTGTCAAAATGCACCTAGAGCCCAATTAAAAATGAAAACTAATGGCAGAAACCTGATTGCGCTAAATCATAGGACGTGCATAATTTGGTTCAATTTATTTATCCAAGCAACATATTAAATCTAAAAGACATAAGCCAGCTAGAATTAAAAATAATTATGTATATATATCAACTATTACTATTGGCTATTTCAATTTGCAATAGCCAACAGTAAACTAGCATTGTACCCGCCCTCTGCTGCAGTTCTCCATCAGGTCCATCAGCAGAGGGCGGGTACAATGCTAGTTCACTATTGGCTATTGCAAATTGAAATAGCTAATAGGAATCTAGCAATGCAGTCCAATGGGCAAAAACGTTTTTTGTTTTTTTCTATTTTGACACGGCTCGTGTCAGAATAAAGAAAAAAAAAGGAAAAATCAGTGTTTCTCTCCTGGGCGGCCGGGAGCCAGAGCACCAGGGAGATTTTTTTTTCTTTTTTTTTTTTACGGCAGCAGAACCGCCAGACATTAGAAAACTGTTGGGCGGAGCTAGCTGTCACTGAGGGACTGAGAGAGGGACCGAGAAGAACAGCGGCATTTGGGTATTCACTCACTGCTGTTCGACATCTATAAGAATAGGTCGAACAGCAGTAAGTAGCCTGCCGCAGGTTCGGCTCAGCCGATCCAGATGTTGGATCCCCTGAGTCGAACTCCTTCTGCACTTCGGCTCAGCCGAACATGCTGAGCATGTTCGGCCGACCCAAAGCCATGCGAAGCAAGCCGATGTACGGCTGATTTGCAAAAATAGGCAAAGATTTCACCACCCACTAAAGGGTCTATTCACTAAGCTGCCGTAGGCAGCCGAGTGAATGACCGACCTGAAGTGAAGTAGGCCGAACACTGTTTGGCTATTCACTTCAGGCTGGTACGGCTGATTTCAGAAGGAGTACGGCTGATGGCTGGTACGGCTGATTTGAGCTGTACGGGCTATTGTGAATAGCCCGTACAGCACCCCCTCGGTTCTCCTGAACCGAAGGGGTCCTGGGGCCGAAGCTAGCCGAGGGATCTGCCGAAGCTACGGCCAGATCCTTCGGCAGCTTTGTGAATAGACCCCATAGTGTTGTATTTTATAATGATTCAACAATAAATTTACCAAACATTCGCCCATTTTGTTGACCATGATTTGATTTTCCACATTCCCTCTATTTATCACAATGTTTTTTGCCGGTTTTCAACGAGATTCACCAGTTGAAAATAGCATCAGACAAGATTCACCCATGAAAAAATGTAATCAAACTTGATTCATCCAACATCTCCTCTTTAAAGGTAAAGTGTTATACTATTTATCACTAACTCATTGTAGGCTTGTTCTGAAATTCACCCAACATTTGTACATTTCTCACCATGCACAATATCCAAACTATTCCCTGGTTTGAAGTGGGGATTGAACCCAAGGAACAAGCCAGACACACAGGTTGGTATCCTCATAGCAGGGAGCATCAAACATGCAGCTCCCCTGCTATGTTAATACCAGCCCACATGCCCTTCAACATTACAGGGGTGCTTTGAGGAGGGTTCCCCCTAGAAACAATCATCCTCCAAAGCACCCTAGCCCAAAGCTGAATCAAACCATGCTCTTCAGCATCCTTGATGCTCAGGAGGCAGTGTCAATAAAAGGGGTGGTCTCATTTTCTATTATGGAAATAGTTAGGTTGTTGTCCCCTCCTAGTAAACCGGTCCCTTGGATCCCTCACCAGCCCAACAATGCATGCAAGTAAGCAAATGTTCTAAAAAAAAAAGAAACCACACAAAATATATATATTTTTTAACATTTACTTTCCAAGTTTCAGGGATGTCTAAAGATGTCTAGTGCTGTCCACTCCAACAATGGCAGGTCAGAATTCAGAGGAGAGCAAGTCCACCTATTCAGACTTTCTGAAACCAAGTATGGGGTTATGTAACTAGAACAGGGTGGTTCCACAACATTCATACCTCCCATATTGTTCTTGGACAATCAACATCTAAACAATCAATAGTGATTTGATTTAGGTGTCTGTGCTACTTGTGTGGATATAAATGCTCGGGCATGCTTCCCGACACTTATTGGAACTTAAGAAGTGGCTTGGAGAAGCTACAAAGTATCTTCAACATTACAGAATATGTCCATTTGAATGTGACTGACTACTTATTACAGCTGTACCATGACCTGGATAAATTAGAACATTCATAGACATATTACAACAGTGTGAGTACCAGAGTGACAAACCGAAGCCCAATCTGCAAATATAATAGTTTATGGAATCATCTGCCATATCACTGTTGTAGTATGTCTATGGCATATATCTGTCATAGACATATTACAACAGTGTGTGTCAGCTTCACATGAAAGCATCATGACATTCCAGCTTTAAGAGACAACAACTTTGGACCAGGCACAGAGGTCCACAAACATTGGCAAAAAACCCCACATTTTATTATGAAATAACATCTGATAAGGTAAGCAAGCCAATACAAATTTGTGCACCGCTAATGTAAATGAATCAGGCCTAAAACATGTACTACCTGGCAATGTATAGCCTGCAAGTGGTAAATCAGAAAAAATCGGTGTTTTATGTTTTTTTGTGAGGTTGGGATTCTGGATACGGATAAAAGTTAGTTAGTTAGTAGTGACAAACCGAAGCCCAATCTGTAAAGATAATAGTTTGTGGAATCATGTGCTATCCATTACAGACTAATATCCAGCTATTCTAAAATGATGACACCTCTCTGGAGCAGTTTATGAGGTGTGTCATATTAAGAAAGAGTGGAAGACAAATCAAGACTACACTTTAAAAAGAAAATAACTCACGCCTTGCTGAAGGTGTTAACAAAGTGGATCATACCAAGAAATAGAATGTGACCCCACCACGGAAAGAAAACGATCTATATCTGTTTAAAGATTTAACAAAGTTAGTCATATCAAATCAGAGCAGCATTCAGAGCCAAAATTAGATATACCTTCTTTTCAAATAAACACATACATTTGCTAATAATTATCTGTTTTCTTTAGACCAACTGCACCTTGTTGGCAAAAAGCATTAGTTATTTTTTCAAACCGGATTTAACTGTGTATGAATTGTTTCACTATACAGTTCTCTTTTTTGATATTTGCTAAAAATGTGTATTGATTTCTTATAATGAAATCAATACAGATATTAAGCCAAGGAACATCACGTCAAGTGCCTTGTGCTGTCTTTAGGCTGCATGGAATAAAAGAGTTTGCCAACAATGCAAGAGCTTTACAGCGTTAAATGGTATAGCAGCACTGTAATGTAAAAGGTAAACTCACAATGTATCAATTATTCAAATATGTTAAAATTACACTGTAGCTATAATGTTCAAAGAAATAGAGCAACGATATATCACAACTCGGGAATTTTATCTGCAGAAACATTCTTCTATAAATATATTTCATGTTATTGTGTGTCAGAAAGTAGAAACATTGACTGTACACAATGACAGCATTAAGGTAGATGTAGCAAGTATCGGGGAGATGTGTAGATAGAAGAGACTGCATACAAAAAAAACAAAAGCATTTAAATTGCAAATTTATTAAAGCAAAATTGGGTTACATGTTTATAGACACAACCGAATCATTAGATTGGCTTATAGGCACCAGTATTTTTTTTTTTTTTTTTTAAGTCCATCTTCTTCAACCGGTAACGTGATCTAAAGAACGGTTATAAATTCAGTCCAGCTCATTAGACATAGGAAACAAAAGCAAAACAAGACAGCTTTAGATGCATTTATAACTCCTTGATCCTGCTGTTTGAAGTAAGATTATTTCCCATAGCAATTATTTATTCATTTCAGTCAGATGAATCTTTTCTGAGAGAAAGGTACTGTAAATCTACAGCGAGAAAAAAGGGGCAAAAAACAGCCCATAGATGTGGTGGTTGCACTAGTTTCATGTTGTTGTACATTTAAAAAACAAAATGCCAATAACACACTTCCTGTCCTAGGGTGACAAAGCTTACCCACTGTACTTTTTTATGGAGGAGCAGTATTGTCATCCTGGAATCGGACGTCTGCTAGCGCTACAGGAAACCTCACCCTCTGGTCATCTCTATAACATAGGGGGAGTTGTTCTGTAGCTCACAGAGAAAACTCAGACAGGGCTGATAACATTAATATTAACATGCAGGAAGTTATGAGCTTGCTTAATTTCTGGCAGGCTCAATAGATATAAAAAGCATATTCAATGGTATATCTAACAGACCAAATGGAAGCAAATAAGATAATTAGGATTTAGATACAATTTAGTTCAGAATGAGCCAGCCCTGATTATCAATTTTTTTGCAATCTGTGTCCTATTAGCTTGACTGAAACTATATTATGTGTGTATAAATGCCAAGTGTTCCAAAAAAGTTAGAAATGCACTTGTGATATGAATGTGCTGCAAGGTAAACACAATGTAGTAGTATCATGTAGGTACTGTTCAATATAAACATCCAATGTCTACTAGAACCATATCAAAAGCTGGAACACAAGGTGAAAATTTACTGACAGGTGACCCAAATCCTGCCAACAGCTCAAGGCTCAAGGCATACTTTATACAGCCTTGTAAAGTGAAGGTATCTTGTCACTTCCTATCTTGAGAATCATTCCTCTGACAGGGGTGGTTGAAGGTAGAGGTGGTTTGTCATTACAAGAGGCCATGTTGAGGTGGCTTGACAAGCCCTTTCTTAGGTAAATACTAATGATATATGCCTGCCATTCCTTGCATGGTTTTCTGGCCTTGGTTTACTTCTGTACCTTTAAGCCCCTTTTCCCACTTATGTCTGTATCACTCTGATTTCAAGGCATCCTCTTCCTGACCACTAGCATTTATTTTTTGTATTCTTTGGGCCACATTTTACATCTACCAAACTATACAATATGAGGACCTGCCTAATCTACCGTTGTTTCCTTCTCACCAAGCTTCTTGCTGATTTGTATCTAAACAAGCAGGCCTTTGCACTACGTACTTGTTGGTAGAACCACATGTGTGGTTAGTTTTAGGGTGATATTTCAATAAAGGTGAAAGTTAAAAAATACATTGATCAGCTATAACATTATGACCACCAAGAGGTAAAGTCAATTACATTTATTATCTTATTAAAATGGCACCTGGAAGTGGGTGGGATATATTAAATTGTGACAGCTAGATGACTGGGTCAGAGCAACCCAAATACTGCAGTTCTTGTGAGATGTTCCACAGTGGTCAGGGTTGACAAGTGGTCCAAGGAAGGAACACCGGTGGACCAGCAAAAGGGTCATGGGCGGCCAAGGCTCATTGATGCACGTGGGAAACAAAGGCTGACCTGACAGAAAGGTAACTGAACACACAGTGCATTGCAGTTGGTTGCATATGGGGCTGCATATAGCTGCAGAATGGTCAGGGTGCCCATGCTGATCCCTATCCACTGCCAAAAATGCCTACAATGGGCATGTGAGCATCAGAACTGAACCAAGAAGCAATGGAAGAAGATGGCATGGTCTGATGAATCATGTCTTCTTTTACATCATGTGGATGGCTGGATGCATGTGTGTCACTTACCTGGGGAAGAGATAGCACCAGGATGCACCATGGGAAAAAGGCAAGCTGGCAGAAGCAGTGTAATGCTATGGGCAATGTTCTGCTGGGAAACCTTGGATCCTGCCATTCATGTGGATGTTACTTTGACACATACCACCTACCTAAACATTGTTGCTGATGAAGTACACCCACTCTTCGTAATGGTATTCCCTGTCGACAGTGGCTTATTTCTGCAGGACAATGCACCCTGCCACACTGCAAAAATGGTACAAGAATGGTTTGAAAAAAACAACAACAAGTTGGAGGTGTTTACTTGGTCACCAAATTCTCCAGATCTCAATCCAATAAAGCATCTGTGGGATCCATAGAGGCCCCACCTCGCAACTTACAGGACTTAAAGTATCTGCTACTGACAGCTTGGTTCCAGATACCACAGCATACCTTTAGAGGTCTAGTGGAGTCCATGCCTCAACAGGTCAGGGCTGTTTTGGTGGCAAAGGGGGACCTGCTCAATTTTAGACAGGTGGTCATAACGTTATGACTGATCAATGTATAATATCTATCGTCTATCTCCCACACTGACTGCCTTTAGGCGATCCCTTAAGACTCATCTCTTCAGGGAAGCCTATCCCACCTCAACCTAACCACTGAACAATCACGTTCTCAAACAATCATCCCCGCACAGCTACCTCCTCATGTATCACTTGCCCCTCCCTTTTAGATTATAAGCCCTCAGGGGCAGGGCCCTCCTTACCATCTTGTCTTAAATTGTATTGTGACTGTAATGTCTTCCTTATATTGTAAAGCGCTGTGCAAACTATTGGCGCTATATAAATCCTGTATAATAATAATAATGTAAGTAAAGAAGAAGCAGGAGAAAACATAATTATTTGTATTGTTCTCTCTTACCTCAGATCACAAGAATTTTTAGAAATGCTAACTGTTATGCAGACACCATCCTAGTGACTCACAGATGTCTTTTATTTTAGACCCGTAACAAAACACAGTATGGAGTCCACATCAAGAAAGAAAGGAATTTGCTTGAGAATAATTTTTTTCTGCAGTGCAAACTGGGCGCCCAGGTCTAGTCTTGCCTAGGGCAGCACAAAACCTAAATACACCACTGCAAACAGCTTGACACAAGTAAAATCATTTAGATTTGGAAAAGCAGACATGGTCATAGACATTGAACATTCAACTTTCCCATGGAAGTAATAGTCTGTCAGAATATTGTGTTATGTAACAAAAGAATATGATTGCTTATGGATAAAAATGACATGTGTAATTTTTATCCATAAGAGTAAATGTAATGCTGTACGGCTAAAACAAGACAGGACTGTAAATGAATGTGGGGAAATGAAAGTTGAACACAGACATCCTTTTATGCTCTTTTATAATGTCTATTTTTTATGTTCAGTTATGCAGCGCTATTGTGTTAAGCTGCCATAGAGCGCTCAGGAGCGTGAAAATCTTTCTAATGAAATTGGTTTTTAAGGGAGATTGAGAGAAAAAAACAGTTCTTGTGAAATTAGAAGCTAATTATGCTAATGTGTATTGAATGCCATCTGGTTTGGAAAGAGAAAAGAAACCTGACCAAGAAACAAAAAAAAAAACCCCCAATAACTACAGAAAATCCAACATGATTAGTCCTCTGGCTGTAGTGAAATGACTGTGTCCCAATTCCAATTAGTACCTGATTTGTTTGAGGTACGAATAAAACAAATTGCTAAACTGGAAATTTCCTGAAAATGTATCTTTTATGACCAATTGACCTAAACACAGGTAGACTGTGCTGGGAACACATCCCATGGGTAAATTAAATATAACATTTAAACTATGTCTCTCATGAAAAAATCTAAATCTCTGGCTTACCTGCAATCCAGAGTATGTGTAATGCATACCTGTCATGGAAAATGCCAGTTTTATCCCAGACATGTTGTCAATATTATGTAAATACGGTGGCTATGTGGATGGAAAATCTGTGACATTATACTGGAGAGAGACAATTAGAAGAATGCACTGCATACTGGCAAACTGACATCAGGCATCACACAACACAAACACTTCCAGCAGACAAATTATTCCCACATATATGATGCACAAACAGTTATTCCAAAGGACTGCAGGAGACTGGTTGTTGGTCATACTGTATATGTCTATTAACCTCTGTTATGAAACCAAAGATACATAGAGATTACATTATGCTTGCTGTTATTGCCATTTAGAAGACAAAGAGGAGATCATCCAATCATCCAACATGCACCAAAGACAGAAAGTTCATATTGGGTTATTAATATCTCATCTGAAAGTCCGCTCATTTGTTTCTGAAATCTCAGATTTTCTGTTTGTGGCTTGCTTAAGGTAGGTATGTAATCAAAAAGGGAGATAGAAGACAAATTTACAACTGCAATCAGGAGCGCACCATCCTTAATGTAAGGTGAGCCCTCCGCTTCAGGCAGCAATTTTGTAACAAAAAAAAGGGGTGGGTGGAGCAGAATTAAAGAGTTAAAGCTTCTATAAGCATTTGCTGTTAATAGCACCCCCAACAACGTCATCTTAGTGTTTCTGACTTCAGGTTGTGCAAGCACTTGGTGCATATGTCCTGGTATCTTGGTTCACAGCTTCAAGGTGAATACACCTGTGCAGTAAGTTCAATAGCCCCTCCAGTGCACCATTCTCTAGATCTGTACTGAGCATGTTAATTGTACCATATCTATCTTTTCTTTTCCCCCACTTCACTACCACATGCATTTAAAGCAGGCAAGTGACCGAGGGAAAAAATGTGTAGCTACTGTGGAGAGACCCTTTTACTGAATAATTTAGTAATAAAAGGGTATTACGTTCAAGTGGGACACCGCAATGTCATTCAGAGCTGTGCCCATAATGAATGCAGGTTCTGTTAGTGACCCAGCCGCCACTGTTGAAAAAAGTACCTGCTTCTTGGGCGGTGAATTAGTGGATGGTGTAGTATGGTACAACATCTCCGGCCATGTTTTAGAGAAGAGCTTCTGGAGATGCTAGTGAGAACAGCACAGTTTCTTTGACTCTTTGGGGGTGATTTACTAACCTAAACACACGCACGCACTAGGTGCGTGTGATTTTTACACAGCAAAACGTATTTATTAATCAAAAAGTCTCTGAAAGCATATTTCCACTAATGCCATATATGGAAAAATCATGCACATGATGCATATATAATGCTACTTCATAGTTTAGACAAAAATGGTTAGCTCATGCATTTACATTCCTGCATTCATCAACGCAAGCAACACAATGTAGAGCTTATTTACACAACATCACCATGCAATTCATGCAGGGCTTTGGACAACACACCTGCTGGGTGTGTACACACTACAAAGGTGTCTAGATTCCACCAATAGATCATGCTGGGAGGGAACACACTACAGAGGTGTATACTTGTTCGTGGCGTGTTTATAAGGTTAGTAAATCAACCCCTTTGTCTCATGTTGTCCCATCATACTAACTTACAGGCCTCACTAATATTCTTTTGGTCTTTTTTTCCTCATTCCCTTGTTGATCAGATATTTCCCTTATATGTTCCTTGTTCACGTATTCCTCTGTTGCTTTATTTGCCAGTTTTTTTTGCTACTTATTTTATCAATTTATAATAATAAGATATATTCCAGTTCCTTTTTTCTTTTCTCTAGTGCTATTTAAGAAATGCTGTCTGTACAGATGTATAGATCTGGGATAAACATTGTAAACAATGATTTATTTAGGTCATTTGTGTTAAGATTAGCTTCTTCTGTGATTTGGTCTATGTAGATGATGTATAGGAGATGTTTCACCTCATATATTGTTTAAGCCTCTTGATATTGTTCATAAGCTATTCTCGTTCCTCATATTTTTCCAGTAAGATCAAGAGGTGTTCTCTGTTCACATTTTCAAAGGCTTTCTGCTGAGCAGTTAAGGTTATGCAGCCGCTTGTTGTATTCAATAGTCTTTTCACCGAGCTGTCTGTGACAACTCTCAGTACATCCTTTGCCTTTCTGAATAATAACTGGGCATTGTAGAATTTGTTTTCAATGTTTACCAGTATTTGTTGTTGCAATATGTTAGTCATATGGTTCATTGAAGATATTTACTCATAGGTTTGTCTTTTATATCACCTTTTATTTTCAATATGGGGATAACTTTGGTTTGCTGGCAGTCATTTGGTATAGTCCATATTTTGCAACCTAATTTGCAGAGTCATGTTAGCTATTTGACTCTAGTCTCTTCAATAACATTGATTGTTACTGTGATGCTGGTCACACCTGTTTCCTTTCCTGCTTGAGCTGTTGCTCTTGGCATGTTTTACTTTTATATAGAAAATGTGAAATCTGCGCTTATGGAAGAATCGGGTGTAAGAGCTGCTCCGCTATGGACCTTAAGGTCAAAACAGTAAAATGATGAATGTGCAGCGCTAAAAGTGGTTCATGTGCAAACACATATATTAATTGTGCTCAATCTCTCAAGTGTAATAAATGTGATCCATCTTTCAGGAATATTGAAGTGTATAGAAAAATCAAATATGGGGATTGGGAAAATTCTGATAACAGACACCTCAGAATTTTCTTATCAATTTTTTTTATCAGTCAATGATTCTTTCAAATAGGTTTTTATTGATAATTCCACATCCATTGGATCTCTCAGTGACTTTGCCCACCTCTCAGTTGGATCATGTTTGGACATCCCACACATCTATGAATTACTATATCCCTGTTTCCCTCAATGGACAATAAAGAAAATAAGATTTTTGTAGTTACCATAAAATCTTTTTCTTGAAGTCCAATGATTGACACAGGTCCCACCCCTGTGTTATCAGCTCTACATACTGCTTGCTCAGAAAAATGAGGCATAATGGTTAGGGTTACATTGAGTGGGCCTTCAACAGTTTTTCCGTTTGCTAGTCTCCACCTCCTGAAGGCAGCTGCATATAACCCACATGTCTATGAATTACTATATATCTGTGTCCCTCAATGGACTCCAAGAAAAAGATTTTACAGCAAGTACAACAATCTTATTTTTCTTCAGCAGTTTAGAGATTGGTGCTTGACTAAGAAATGAGGGTGAGGGAAGGCTGTGGACATTGCAAAATAGAACATTTAGGGGGTTATTCACGAAGGAGCCGAAGGATTAAACCAAAGCATCGACTAATCCTTTGGCTCACTTCGGCCGCTGGAGCCCTTTGGTTCAGCCGATCCGAAGGGCTGCTGTACGGGCTATTCAGATTTTTAGTATGTAACTGTGTGACTTTTTAGATAATATAGTGTATGTTTAATATAGTGTATGAAAGTATGTGTAGAATTATCAAATATATCTTACTGTTAAATACAAGTACATAATACAATATTTCTCTATAAAGCTGCCTATAAGAAATAAGTACATTGTTGTAGTATTTGTATTATAGGCTTTTGCTTGTATTTCATTCTTTTTCATTTTATATTGATGCAGCTAACCACAGTGGACCTCAGTCTTCCCTACACAAGTTGCCTGCTCATGATGTTTCAAGGATACACGATAAATTATTTCAGCCAAGGATCATATGAAAAGCCACAGGATCAAAGAATAAGGATGAAAAAAACTCTAGGTAAATATACCGTAGAGTGAAGCAAACACACACACACACAAACACATGTGCATGTGCCCCAGTATACGTGGTTCATTACACACTACACTTCATTACACACACTTACCCATATTATTATTTTATTCTCCCCAGGAAAGGCGGGCCATTATGATTTGATCTGTCAACTTTGCTCATAGCAGCTTTTCGTAAATAGATAGATACACACTTATTTAACTTTTAATGTGACTGATTGCATTACAAATCCATTCAAGTGAGTACATGAAATATTTTAATTTTTGGTAGAGATATCTATGTACTGTTCAATAAAAAAATAATTAATAATGGAGATGTGTGGCAGATTCTGAAAAGACAATGACATTTTCTTCTGAAATTTGGAAAAGCGGAAAATTCTTTGTAAAGGTCAGCATTTTCCAGAGCTTAAAGTCAGCTCCACCACAGACATGCTAAGAATTATTTCATTGTTTTTACCTGTTATTGCATTGAACATGTCTTATTGTTTTCACAAAATAAAGGATTTGCTGCATTATTACTGAACCTTTTGTTTTATATATTACAGTGTAAAAGCTTTATTGAGCGATAGAGATTAAAATATAGCTTGAAACAAAGCACCAGTGTTACCCCAAATTAAACAAAGCATCTCTATCACCCCAACATTTAGCTGATTTGAAAAATCATGAAGATTAAAGTGTGATATATCATACAATGACTATGTTAGCTATTAATATTAAAGACAAAAGAACAATCTGTATTCATAAGATCCTGTCATAAACATTGGAGCTCTCTCTGCACCTATGAATTCCATTCATTATTCTGATAATGATAATCTGACTATA
This sequence comes from Nanorana parkeri, assembly GCF_000935625.1. Classification (NCBI taxonomy): domain Eukaryota; kingdom Metazoa; phylum Chordata; class Amphibia; order Anura; family Dicroglossidae; genus Nanorana; species Nanorana parkeri. The sequence continues at coordinate 190,729 of NW_017307076.1, read as the reverse complement.
TTAACATCTGCATGTAAGAGTCCAGTGAATCCTATATGTATTTTATGAAGGAAACTGAACTGGCCTAGTCAAATTTTAGTCTTCTGTAACTTTTACAGTAAGAGAGAGTGAGAGATCAAAAAAGACTGTTTCCTTTGCACTGTTGCATGTTTGTACATCGTACATGTACAAGTGGAATTACACACTCAAAATCTGATTCGTACTGCTTATAGAAGTACTTTTCTTACAGCTTTTGCTAAATCCACCCTTCCAGCTCTCTTAGTTAACTATGCCCCCCACAAAACTGATGATTCTTAGGGGTCTATTCATGAAGCAGCCGAAGGATCTAGCCGTAGCTTTGGCCGATCCTTCGGCTAGCTTCGGCCCCAGGACCCCTTCGGTTCAGTAGAACCAAAGGGCTGCTGTACGGGCTATTCACAATAGCCCGTACAGCTCCCAAACTTAGCCGAGCGGCTCAGTCGAGCCGAAGGCATATGCCTCGGCTCGGCTGAGCCGCGCTGAAAGCCATTGGCCGGCCGACAGCCTGCTTCTGACAGCTGGGCGGAGCCAGCCGCGATCTTACGGCTTGCTCCGGCCATTTGCAAAGAGATCAGCATCCATGGTTACCAGCTAACCAGGGACATTGATCTCCAGACAGCAAACTCTCCCGGGCACTGCGGGAGTCCCCCACTCCCGGGCCGCCCAGGAGAGATACACTGCTTTTTCTTTTTTTTTCTTTATTCTGACAGGTAGCCGTGTCAGAATAAAAAAAAAATTTTTTTGCCCATAGGAATGCATTGCTAGATTCCTGCTGCAGTTCTCCATCAGGTTCATCAGCAGAGGGTGTGTACAATGCTAGTTTACTCTAGCAATGCATTCCTATGGGCGAAAAATCTTTTTTTTTTCTATTTTGACACGGCTCCGTGTCAGAATAAAGAAAAAAAAAGAAAAAGCAGTGTATCTCTCCTGGGCGGCCGGAAGCGGGAGATTTGGAGGGATTTCCTCTTACTTCCTTTTGTGTCTCCCTAATGGGACAAAGACAGCCAAAAAAATAAAACAAACTGGGTTTTTAACCATTTCCTACTCTATCTAAAACTAAAAAAATGTTTGTTTTACATATAATTTAAAGGGAATTTATCATAATTACCAGTGCATGCAGTAATTATTTTAACTCAAAGAACCAAAAAGTTATTGTAAAAGCAAAGTAATAAAGTATTTGTGTTTTCATTTAGTTACATAATTTAAGACCTAGTATTAGTAATCAATGAGTAGGCTTCCTGAACACTCTTTAAATCCTATATTTTGAAGCCCAAGCAGATAAGATCTTACATATTTGCCACATATAGCACAGGGCTGCACTATGGATCAGTGTGGGGAAAGAGAGTTTGCTGAAAGGTAAGTATAAGACTGTGTGTGTGTGCAGGGGGGGGGGGGTGAC
>NW_017307076.1:135999-189280 GCF_000935625.1 Nanorana parkeri | reverse complement strand
GGGGGTAAAACTTTGAAAAATTTAAACATTTTAAAGCTTACGTTTCACAGATGCTGCTATTGTCTAATTTGGATCAGCAGAACATGTATCATAATAAACAGAAATATTTGACATTAGAAAATATTACCTAAGGCATGATGCCTTTTTATATGCAAGTATTCTGTGTCACGTATCACACAAAGACACAAAGATAGTCCAAGAAGTGAGTTTCACTGAAAATAAAGCTTTCTTGTCAAATTTGCTTTTAGATGTGTCATTAAATTACATTGAAAGGGAGATGCCAAGTCAAATCTCTTTTATTCTTTCACAAGCATGCCTGTAAAAATGTGAAGAAGACACCTGCAGGGAAATTAAACTGACATCTGTTCCACTGTGTCCACTCAACCTCTGTTCCAGGTTGCCCATTGAGGCGGCAAGGCAATTTGCATTACAAATGAACTTGTGTCACTCTGTACCAGAAAAACATTGTCTATAGTATGTTTCCGATATCTTTCCATTACCCGCTCCTGCTATAGGAGTTGAGTGGCAATAATAAAATGGCTTCCGACTTCAGTTCACTGCAAAAGGAACATTTCTCTAGAAATTGAGTCCAAGGTATTTGTGATTGACACATTTACTATTACAGGGCATATTGGTTTGTTTCTGTAGTATAGTATGAACAATATACAAATATTGCCATAAATATTGACATTTATTAGCCATAACAAACTATGTAAGAGTTTATGTCTAGATCTATATTAATAATAAAGCACAAACATACCCAGAACATGGGGATCCTGCAATAAATAACACAGGAAGATCCAAAACAAGATTGAGGATTGCCATAGAGAACAAACAGACCAAACAGCTGAATAAAGAAACCAAGTATTGGGTACAAAATCCTTTTTCAAGGTTAGAATGACCTGATGTAAACAACCATATTCTAGCCTAACTCTCCCGGGCGCTCCAGAAGTCTCCCGCTCCCGGCCGCCAAGAGAGAAACACTGCTTTTTCTTTTTTTTTTTATTCTGACACGGAGCCGTGTCAGAATAGAAAAAAATAATTTTTCACCATAGGAATGCATTGCTAGATTCCTATTGGCTATTTCAATTTGCAATAGCCAATAACAAACTAGCTATTGTACCTGCCCTCTGCTGCAGTTCTCCACCAGGTCCCCACTAATGATTGACTGCAGCAGAGGGGTACAATAGCTAGTTTGCTATTGGCTATTGTAAATTGAAATAGCCAATAGGAAGCTAGCAATGCATTCATATGGCAGCATTTTTTGACGGCAGCAGAACCGCCAGCCAATAGAAAACAGTTGGGTGTAGCTAGCTGTCACTGCTAGCTCCGCACAATCATTTTCTATTTATTTTTTTCTATTTTTTAAACTATTTCTCTGTTCTGCTCGGTCCCACAGAGGGACCAAGTAGAACAGCCGAGCCGAATGCCGCTCAGCGGCATTCGGCTATTCACTCACTGCTGTTCGCATCTATAAGAATAGACCGAACAGCAGCGAGTAGTCTGCCGGAGGTTCGGCTTCGGTTGGAGTCAAACTCCTTCTGCACTTTGGGTCCGCCGAGCATGTTCGGCCGACCCGAAGCCACCCGATGTACGGCTGATTTCAGCCGATATACAGCTGAAATCAGCCGTACCGGCCTGAAGTTAATAGCCTTAACAGCGTTAGGCTCACTTCCCTTTAGGTCGGTCATTCACTTGGCTGCCTACGGCAGCTTAGTGAATAGATCCCCTAGTTAGTGTTGACTTACTAAGGTATTCGAACATATTCATTTTGCAAGGGCATTTTCACTTTTTTTTAGAAAATGTGGGGATGCTCTGCTGACTTTATTCATCCATTTATCATGTTCAAGCAATTTTTTTTTTTTTATGTTCCTTGCATCTCATTGAGTATTCTTTCCAAAGTGAATTTTCACCATATTCACTAAGCTAGGTGAAAATTATTTTACAAAGTGAAAATGCTTTGTATTTTTAGTAAATTAATCTCATAGAGTATACTTACTAACTATACTAACTCAGTATAACTATATAATTACACATTTTCCATTTAACTATTTCAGTCCTACAATGTTTTTCCTCTACAGGACAAAACATTTTTTTGAAGATATATTGATTTCATGTCAAATAATTTTATGCCCTTGTAGTCTATCCTACAAAATTAACAATGTTTTTTAATAGAAATTAAACTTTGGTAGCAGCATACATTTGTTACTTTTATATAACTAACACACATCTACATATTAAAAAATAAAATATTAATTATTTAAAAATATATGTTTTGCATGCAAAGATTCTGCATAAATGTGATTTTTACATAATGTAGCATACCATGTAACATTCAAAGCCAAGGTTCCCTGTTCAATTGTATAAAACTCAAGACAGCGTTGCAAAAAAGACTAAAGCTGTTTTAAGGCCAAAGAGTGTCCCCAATCATTATTAGGGCTGGTGTAGAGGGGTGTTAATGTCAAATGCAGCCTTTTCCATCTGTATGCAGCTCTGCTCAAGTACAAAATGCATGGCCTGACAAGAAAAGGCTGCATTTGATCTGCTTTACCTGCAATCCAACTGCACCATAATAGGACCTGCCTCTGTACTGTCAGCTACACTATTCCTTGGAAATCAATGGGAATCTGCTCACCTACATTTGATGTGCAGGTCAAATGCAATACAATAATTTCTGTAAATTTTCCACCTCCATGTTCTTTTTCCTCACTGACATCCAAGAGCTGGCATTTTTAAATACCCAGAAAACATGTCAGTTTTCAATACTATTTAGAGTTCAAAAATGCCACATCTATGAAGTGGCAAACGGTACAGATTTTCTGTTTTCCTTTTCCCATTTTGAACATGCAAACATGAGAAGCATGTTTCTCCAATTCATAAAAGGAGAGAAAATGTAGTCTCATAGTAAAGGAAAACAGAAGCTTCTGTTGCGCTGTAGCTCTCTTGAGGAATGGAATGTGACAAAGACGCCACATGCGTATCAAGAATGTTGTTTTTCTTAAATAATTTAGTGGTTATGTTTTCATTTGTATTAAAGGACCTGCCAAAAGAAAAATAAGATAAGAGGTATTATTTAACAGTGCTTGCTACAGCACACAGTGTATCTCCCCAATGTGTGATGTAATTGTAATGTCGTTATTAAGAAACTGTGTTCTTTATCATTCCAACAAATGCTAGCTAACAGAAGCATTACTAATTAGTGTTGTTGCTTGTTATTTTAACCAACGGGTGAATATGCACTTGGATTTTGGCAGTCAATGACTGTGAAAATGTATTAAAAAAGCCAACTTTGTCAACGGAGGTTTTAAGCAGTCTGAGCAACCGGCATATATCTTTGAAGAAAAGACTTCAAAGAAATCTGGGAAAAAGAAACAATGTCTAATCTTCATACAAATGTGCTCAGGGGTTCTCTAAGCTCAACATCTTTCAAGATTTAAGAATTAATTATCTATTGCCAGAAGCAGGCTTCCTTCCAGGTAACTAACTAGTGTAGTAATTTGAGTCCTTTAGGTGTGAAGAATCATGAAATTATATTGAACATATTTAAGTTGGGTAATATTACCATATTTACTCCTGGTGTAGTTGTTGATTCTGACACTGTCTGCTTTCTTCTTGCATATTGCATTTACTGTTTTCCAATGATTATTTCTATTATCATTTTATGGATTTAATTATGTTTGTGGTTTTATGCATTAAAGAAAAGTATTATTACTACCAGGACTTTAGTTACCATGTTAAGTTAGAGGCAACTTGACAATTGTGCCTGTTTCTTTTCTCAAGCAAGGCACTTGTCCAGACCATAAGCCTGCCATCATCCAGCTTTGGAGACTGGTGTTAGTTTGAGGCAGACATACTGCTGCAAAGCTGTGCAGGTGCCCCAGCTCTCTTCCTAGCACTGGATTTGAGAATTGGATAGCAAACCTGCACTGTTAGTAGGTTTGTAGATGGAAACATTTGTCATGTATCATGTTTGTTAAACCCTTTCTGTTTCTTTCTACCTCACGTGGCCAAGCCATTTCTTGCTATGTTCTACTTTTTTTTTAAAGGCCCTCCCCCCAATTTATTCTGAAAGTGCAAGACTGTGTGCTTAAACAGTGAAACTGCTGATTTCCTGCGTCTCATGTTAGTTTCACAAATATTTATCTAAATAATATTTTGGATAAAAATACGCTAAAATCATTATTAGTGCATACAAACAAAACCTCTAAAATTCATACTAAATTTGAAATTACACTTAATTCAGGACTTATAACTTAAAAATACATTCAAGTACCTTAACTATTAACAAAAATGTAGCTTATGTGTGTATCTTTCAGCTGTAGATCCTCAAATCATCTCTGCATTTGTGCTGATACTTAGACATGTGCGATTCGGTTCGTTCCGAAATTCGTTTTGGACGAATTTTCGGAAATTCGGAGATTCGGATGCATCCGAATTCCGAATTACAGCTAAGACGAATGCAAACGAATCCGAAATTCCCGATTTCCCGAAATTCGTTATTGGACGAATTTCGTTGCACCATTGACACCATTTTACCTCTACAACACATCGGGGATTAAAGTACAGAGGCTATAGTGTAGCGGTTAGAGCAAAGGATTCCCATTGCTAACGTCCTAGGTTCAAATCCCAGCCAAGTCAACTAATATTGGCATTCTCCTAAAACTAATATTGGCATTCTCCTAAAATTTTTTTTCCAAAACGAAACTAAACTAAACAAATTTTTTTTTTTTTTCAAAACGAAACTAAACTAAACGAATTTTTTTTTTTTTTTTTTCAAAACGAAACTAAACTAAACAAATTTTTTGCTGGTGCACATGTCTACTGATACTGTTCTTCCTTCTGAAGGGTGTGTGTTGTAAAGTAGACAATGCTCCAAGCTCACTCCTGTGATTGACTAGAATCTCATGTTTAGTTTACCAATTTATACTGGAGATTGTAGTCCATCAGGGGAGTGAGCTTGGAATAGTGGCTACTTTACAACACACACAGGGACCGTGGGGAACAAAAGTAGCCCCCCTCCAGAAGGAAGGAGAGTGTCAGCATGAATTGAGAGATGATTTGAGGATTTACAGCTGTGTGATACACAAATGAGCTACAGTTTTGCTAATAGTCAAGGTACTTGAATGCATTTTTAAGATTTAACTCCTGAGTTTAGAGTCACTTTAAAAGATAAAATTATGATACAAAATAACACATATTTGTAAATGTAAATTTGTTAATTTTTGTGAACGGAAAATTAAATGTAGGTAAAAAAATTGTACCCATAACATTGTTCCTAAACCTTCAGGGCCCATTCATACCTTGCTGTTCTGGAGTGTTATGAGTTGGCTGCCAGCACACCAGAACTGACAAAACACAGACATGCTCCAGTTTTCCCTGTGCTTATAGTAAGTGGGTTGAATTATATTGGGCATCATTAAACCCAGTAGACTTGAGACATATTGTGGCAGAAACAAATTACTGCGGAGGAAAGACAAGGTAAGTATTGGAGCTTGAGCTGCTCTTTTTATTTTAATCTCATCTTGGCCATTTCTATTTTAAATTTTTTATTATGTGTTGCTGTAATGCATCATGCACACATTAGTGCTGGCTGAGCCATTAATTTTGAAAGGCTTTCCAAAGCACTAAAGGAGAACAACTGCATTATTAGGAACTACAATGTGTGGTAATGCACTACCATGTATTGTGGTGTGCTGCATCCAGAAAAAGTGTGCATTTTCTGGTCCATGATTCTTTTCCTTATGTGTTTTTCCACTTTTGCGGCCAAATTAGGATAACACCTATTTTATATTTGTTACATGTTCCACTCAAGTATTATGAGTTAAAAAAAATACAAAATACATCTTGCAGTTTAATAGCTTTTACTTGGGTTAGGGTTTCTTGACCTTTTAATGGTTAAAGTTACTACTTGTTTCCCCTTTTTTGTAATGTTAGGAGAGGCTGCGAGGAGTGAGGGGTTAAAGGATTATAACTCTGGCTTCTCCGTCATATGGTAATGAAGTAAATGAGAGAAAGACAATCCTCAAATTTCCTAGGTCTTACAATAAGGACAGATATCTGTGGAAGTTCTCAGAAATACCTGGAGTCAGCCATCTTGCCTTCTGCAACAAATCTAAAAGGTCTAAAATAATCTAAAAGGTAAGAAATATAAAAAAATAATAATTTTCGATTTGCTGTGTAAATAGGAACACATAACAAATATATGGTGTGGTTTTCTCAAATTTGACTGCAAAAGGGGAAATACACTTTAATTACTGTCACCAGGGGTGACAAGCCCCCTGATTATGGTATTAACAGTAGATGGCAGGTCCTCTTTGGGTATTATCAAGGGACTAAAAAAAACCCACAGATTTGTCCCCTTTTTGATGGAAAAAAAGATTGGAGACACAGAGTCCTTCCCTCCTGCAGCTGGTATTCACTAATACTAAACCCAAAAGTGTTTATGACTATGCACTTTTGGGGTCAGCCACACTTTGGAGGAGGTAGTTGAACATAAAAGCCATGTTCATTGTTTATCCCACTCTCCATTCAAAAAACCCCCCCCAAGGGTTCAGAACAGGAAAAAGACAAGACACCGGTCTAATTTCTGGTAAGATTAGGGAGGCGATGGCAGTGGGGAGGGGGGATGTCTGTAAGGCTGCTGATTTCATCTGTTAACACATTGGCAGGGTCTCCGCACTGCTTTTGTAAGGTCATGGCAGCAGAGCCGACAGCGTAAGAGACTGCAGCTGCTGTAAGGAATAATGACCAGGCTTGCTGCAGGCACTTCTGCTTCATTATAACCCTTACAGTGAAAGTGAAACGGTTAAAGAAAATCTATCAGCACAGAAATATGGGAGTTACCATTGCCGTTTCACCTTTTAATATGCATACTATTTTGCCACATTACTTGGTGAGTCTGATCTAGCAAAGCATTTGCATATCAGATGTTCTGCCACTTTTAGAAATAAAGGCTAGGAGTCACAGGTCAGGAATACTTGTCAACAATGAAAGATCAATCCAACATATAAAAAAACCCGCACCCAACAGTAAATGAACACTGTCACTTGTAAAGACAGAATGGCTTGAAAATTCTCATGAAGGTGAACGACTCATACAACGTTTGAGCTAGTCCTGCCAATGTGATTGTACATATAGTTACATAGTTACATAGTATTTGAGGTTGAATAAAGACATTAGTCCATCAAGTCCAACCTATTAGGATCTCATTCTAGGAGTACCTGTACCCCTGTATATTACGGTCCCTTAAGAAATCGTCCAAAAGTTTCTTGAACAATTCCACATTCTTTGCTGAAATCACCGCCTGTGGCAGTGAGTTCCAGACCCTAACTGATCTTACTGTGAAGAACCCTCTTCGCCCCTTGTGCTGGAATTTTTTTTCCACCAATTTTAGGTGATGGCCTTTAGTTTTTGTAATGGAGTTAATTCTAAACAGTTTATCGCTAATGTTGTTACCACCATTGAACATTTTGTACATGGAAATAATATCCCCCCTTAATCTCCTCACCTCCAATGTGAACATGTTTAAATTTAGTAGCCTTGTCTCGTAGCTCTGGTCCTCCATACCCCTAATTAGTTTGGTTGCCCTCCGCTGGACTTTTTCCAACTCAAGGACATCTTTTCTTAGTACTGGTGACCAGAACTGGACCGCGTACTCCAGATGAGGTCGAACCAATGATCTATAAAGTGGCAAAATTATAGACTTGTCCCTGCAATACATCCCCTTCCTAATACAGGACACGACCCTGCTAGCTTTGTTTACAGCAGCCTGGCACTGAAAGCTACCTTTCCGTTTGTGGTCTACAATGACCCCCAAATCCTTCTCCATTTCTGACTTCCCTAGCGGCATACCCATAATTGTATAACCCATTTGTTCATTTTTATGTCCAAAGTGCATTACTTTGCATTTATCGACATTAAACCTCATCTGCCACATTAATGCCCACTCCCCTATGTTATCCAGGTCCTCCTGTAATGTTATAATGTCTAAGTCCGTGTCGATTACCCTCCCAATTTTGGTTTCATCCGCAAACACGGAAATATCGCTGTTAACACCCTCCCCGATGTCATTAATAAATAAGTTGAACAATATGGGACCCAGCACAGAACCCTGAGGCACACCGCTCATTACACTAGCCCACTCTGAAAAGGTGCCATTTACAGATACCCTCTGGACCCGTTCCCGTAGCCAGTTCTCTATCCACGTACACACCACCTCATCTATGCCCATAGCCCTCAACTTGTGAAGTAAGCGTTTGTGTGGTACCGTACATGTGCCTGAGAATGTAAGTAAAAATGGCAATAGTGTGCTTGAGCAGGACAGGACTCTTCACCTCTACGTGGCTTGCATAGCTATGGAGTTGAAAAGCAAAGGCTTGCCAGTCAAGTGGGAGGGTGGTGCACAAGACAGTTGATTTAGGGAAGCAGGAACTACAAATCTAGCCCTGTTTATTTGTATCTGTGTTCAATTGAGGCTACTCTTGCATTGAGTACCACTTTTACCACTTTTAATTATGGCCACATTTTCACAGACCATGTTTTGCTTTCTGGCTACTCTGCACAGACAGCAGTAAGGAACCAAGGAAGTAGGTCATCAAATGGGCCCCACAGGTGATGTCACTGGTGGCCAAGATCTGGGCGTGATGCTGGCCAGAGCATCCCAGCTTGCTGGACAGTGAGATACAGAGCCTGCAGAGGGCAGCATCACTGTCCTGTCTGGTGGTTCTATCTCCTCTACCCACCTCCTGCTGGTCCGATTGTGTACACCAACAGTGCTGTGCTGAGCACCCCTGTGTTCATTCATATAATAACTGAAGAGATAGTAAACATGAATGGAATGTTTATTATCTTCTCAGTTTGTGAATGAACATGGAAGTGCTCTGTAGTAAGCACTTTTGTATTCAGTGTTAGTGACGAGCATTTTATACACATTGTAATGTGCTGCATTGAGACAAAATGAATGCCTGCATCATTTTTTGTGCAATGCATATCAAAACAGCGAAGTGCAGATCAAGCAATACCACAAGGCATAGGTGTAAAGTGAGCCTCCAGAATTTTAGTGTAAGTTGCTTATTTACAGTTTTGCATACTTTTGATAAAGAAGGCACAATTTTAGATTTACAAATATCTATTGTTGCTTAACTTAATACATTTTCCCTTTTTTGCAAGTTATGCTGTGTTTGTGTGTGCTAATTATATTTATAGAACATATTGTTTTGATAGCCATTAATGCTCCTTATTTTTCATGTTATTTTTGGCAGGAGTTGTGCTGTAAGTAAAATCTAAAAGGTAAATGACATTTGCAATTTTCAGATTTGCAACAAAGTAAATAATATTTACTGGCTTTGAAAAACAAGCCCTTTTTGCCTTATTCTCATAAACACTCACAGCCTTGAAATAAGTAGAAATAAAATAGAACTTGTTTTCATGCAAGATCTCATTTTACCTGGTATTCTCCAACCTGAAAGTCTGTTTTTAGCCGGTGGAAAGGAACAGATGAGTTGTCTCTGGAGACAAAAATATATCTTTGAAGTCCACAATGCTTCTGTGTAGGTTGACTTGCAAAGCCATCTGGTGTTCACAAGCTTGATCACAAAGTGAATATGGGTATATCACAATATTTCTATTAGGTTTTTTGTGTACTTTGAACATTGATTTCTCTGCCAGCTTCCAGACTAAAATTTACATAGAAATTTCATTGTCCTCTTCTAAGGTTACTTTTTAATAGATGCATTTTTCATAAGCATATTTGTAAATGTGAAAAGAAATCATGGAACATTTTTTAAAATTTTGGTTTAGCTGTTACTGAGTAAAGCTAACAATGATTAGCCATGTACAAACATACAAAAGGCTTAACACACACAAGCACACAACATATCTGCTCGTCTGAGACACTAACAGAGGGTATCACTTGTACCATGCAGCACTTTTTAGTGTTCTGACACCACCCTTGCTCCAGGACCAAGAACAGAACTTTTTAAGATCCTGAGAAAAGCAAAAGTTTGTTTTTCCATAAACCCTGGAGCCCAGGACCTAGAACAGAACTTTTTAAGATCCTGAGAAAAGCAAAAGTTTGTTTTTTTCCATAAACCCTGGAGCCCTGGAACCAAAGTGACACAGCCTCCCTGTCCACAGTCCTGCGAGCCAGTGGCTCACTATATATATATATATATATACATATTAAGGGTTTACATAGTTACATAGTTACATAGTATTTGAGGTTGAATAAAGACATTAGTCCATCAAGTCCAACCTATTAGGATCTCATTCTAGGAGTACCTGTACCCCTGTATATTAGGTCCCTTAAGAAATCGTCCAAAAGTTTCTTGAACAATTCCACATTCTTTGCTGAAATCACCGCCTGTGGCAGTGAGTTCCAGACCCTAACTGATCTTACTGTGAAGAACCCCCTTCGCCCCTTGTGCTGGAATTTTTTTTCCACCAATATTAGGTGGTGGCCTCTAGTTTTTGTAATGGAGTTAATTTTAAACAGTTTATCGCTAATGTTGCTACCACCATTGAACATTTTGTATATGGAGATCATATCCCCCCTTAATCTCCTCACCTCCAATGTGAACATGTTTAAATTTAGTAGCCTTGTCTCGTAGCTCTGGTCCTCCATACCCCTAATTAGTTTGGTTGCCCTCCGCTGGACTTTTTCCAACTCAAGGACATCTTTTCTTAGTACTGGTGACCAGAACTGGACCGCGTACTCCAGATGAGGTCGAACCAATGATCTATAAAGTGGCAAAATTATAGACTTGTCCCTGCAATACATGTGTGTGCTGGAGGGTGGGCATGTAAATTGGACCAGTTCAGTGTTTCCACTCTAAAGATTAACAGGGTTATTCACAAAGCTACCAAAGGCAACCAAGTGAATAACCCACCCGAAGTGAAGTGAGCCGTTCGGCTATTCACTTCAGGCTTACACGGCTGATTTCATTGGCTGGCTTCGGCTGCACTTCAGTCAACCGAACATGCTGAAGTGCAGAACATCTGCATCGGCATTCAGCTCAGCGATTCGGCTCGGTAACTACTTGGTACTGAGCAGAATAGGAAATGAATGAAAGTTGAAAAAAAAAAGTTGGAAAAAAATGTTTAAAAATGTAAATAAATAATCAATTAAAAAGAATAAGTAAAGATTTAAAAAAAATTGGCAGTAACAGTTAGCTCTGCCCAACAGTTTCCTGTTTGCCGGGACCTCCTCTCGGCCAATGAATAACAACTGGGCAGAGCCGGCCATGACGTCATGCCTGGCTCTGCCAAGTTGTCATTGTTTAATGACAGTTCATGGTTCCCAGGTCATTTGGGGATGCTGATCTGTCACTACAACTAGACGGAGCCAGCCGTGAGGTCACGGCTGGCTCCGCCCAGCTGTTATTTGCAAGGAATTCGGCTGGCCATTCGCCCTGCTTCGGCTGTCACTTCGGCTTAGTCGAGCCGAAGCATATGCCTTCAGCTCGGCTGAGCGGCTTGGCTGCCTTCGGGAGCTGTATGGGCTATAGTGAATAGCCCGTACAGCAGCCCTTTGGTTCGAATGAACCGAATGGCTCCTGCAACCGAAGCTAGCCGAAGGATCAGGCGAAGCTACAGCTGATCCTTTGGCTAGCTTTGTGAATAACCCCGTAAGTATGCATTCTAAGTACCAGGAGCCATCAGTTGTATATGGACCAGTTGAGATAATGCATAACCATCCTGTTCAATGACTATAAAGAACCAACACCTTTCAAGAGACGTTTATAAACTCAAGTTTGTAGAGAAAGAGTTTAGAGCAGTTTCAAGCAGTTTAAAAAGGGTGTAATGCCAAAATAGAATAACAAGGCAGGACTCCAGTGAATAAAGAAGAGAATGAGCACATTTCCAGAGAAACACACACAGTGAATCATACCAGTCAAGAACAGCAAGCCAAAAACTCAATAAACAAAGAAAAGAACTGACAATTTATTTTACAGTGGATCACAAACAAGGGTTAATTTTAGAAAGGCAAAATCTGCACTTAACAGAATTATGATGAATATTGGGCATGGTTAAATAGTGTCTGAGCCTATTCATGTAATACACTGCACACATATGCCAAAGTCCTTGTACCCAAACATATTTCTTAGTCACTGTGCCACAAATTAAATTCTCATAAATGCACACATAAACCTCAAGACATTTTTTAGAAATGAAACCCTTTCATTACAAATGTTTTTAGTACACATAATGTAGACATTGAGTTGAAATTTGATCTGACACTACCTTTAAAGAGAGTCTTATTAAAACTGTTGGGGACTACTTAGCAACCAGCAGCTGTTGAATAAATATGAACTTGGGTCAGGAGTATGTAATGTACTAGCTTACAGAATACAGGATGTACAACATAGAGTAATGAGGACAGCAGCCAGGAGTATGTAAATAGTTTCCTTTACATTACTGGTGAGTAGGAAGAAGTAATACCCCAGCATCAGTGGTCAGTTTTAAGAAGAAATGGCCCAGCATTGGTGGTCAGATGGTGGACAAAACATCCCAGAAATGGTGGTTAGTAGCAGGAAGAAAAGGTCTGGCACAAGTGGGAGCAAAACATTTTGGTGTTGGAAATCAGAAGGTGAAAAAATTCCCCAGCATTGGTGGTCAGTGGGAGGAAAACAATGCTCCTGTATCAGGCATCAGTAGGAAGGAAAATAATGTCCCAGCGTCAGTGATTGATGTCAGTATCTAGTTAAAAAAAAGACCTGGTATTGGTGGTCAATGGAAGAAAGATATGCCCTTACATTGTTGGTTAATGGAAGGAACATATGCCTCAGTGTTAGTAGTCAGTTGAATGAAAAATATGGGGGACTCTGGGCCTTTAAGGGGGATAAGGATCTCTGGGGAGCTCTAAGGTTGGTGGAGCTCTGGAGAGTTGGGGAGCTATAAGAAACACTTGGTGCATCTGGAGGCGCTTGAGTGTGAGGGTCAGGATATCTCTGAGAGGGTTGGAGGGGCTTGGGGCATGTGGAGGTGTTGGGGTGTCTGCAGGGCCCCTGGGGACTCTGAGATGCACACTGAAGGCTCTGTAGGGGCTGGAGTGCTTCCATCCCTGCACTTACTTTTCAAACTACCTGTATGAATGGTAAGTGAAGACAAACTCCCTCTTATTCCCATCTGTCTTGTTATATGACATTTCTACAGGAAGTAGGGAGTTTGAGATCACTGTCTGGCAGATGCCCATTCTTACATGTGGTCATGGCAGGGCCAGACTTTCCATACACAGAGCACCTGCTGACACTCTGCAGAGTGTCCCTGGTCCTGGTGGACATGGACACTGAAGGACTGTGATATTGATTATGTATGCAGATGCCTTTGGGTAGAGATTAATCCAGCCATAGACCTGGGAGCGATTAATGAACGTACCCTGACTGACAATGACTGACATCTACAGGGCTATTCACAAAAGGGAGAAGACAGGAGAAGTGAACAATCTAGGCCAAAATAGCTGATTTGGAAAACTCCAATTCAGCTCACTTTCCAGTTCAGCTATGTTGTCCTAGATTGTTCACTTCTCCTGCCTTCTCCAAACTCTTCATCCTTTTGTGAGTAACCCTGTTAGTCTCTGAGGTACCTGAACATACCAGTTTTGTTTTGTATAGCACAGCACAGAACACGCATATGTTAATTTGATATTCTATATCTTCCACTCTCCTTAGCCCCTTAACTTATATTTTGAGGACTCTATATCTGAGATCTATTTTTATTATATTCACTATAATGTTGAAAGCAACAAATGGAGTTGCAATATAAAGCTGGGTGGAAGAATCCAAAACTTCCATATGCACACAAACAAAGTTATGAATTATCAGAGGAATATCTCACTTTTTCAGTATTCTAAGTCATATAAGAAGCCAACAGCTCACTTAGACAATTAGACTACAGGCTACTAACCTAAATATTACTTTTTGGTGGACTGACGTTTAACACTCTGTTTTTACCTAAATTGCATTTAGGCCTAATGAGTCAATAATTTCTGATCCCATATACAAAAATTAAACTAGTGCATCAGTTGCAAAGGTGCTCATCTTTTGCATACACAACAGCTTTATTTTTTTCAAATCAAAAATAAACAATATCTGCACATTAAAATGTGCAGAAACATGTCATTTTAGGAACAAAAATTAGTTATTGACAGATTATGGTGTCTATTCACGAAGCTGCCGTAGGCAGCCGAGTGAATGACCGATCTGAAGTGAAGTGAGCCGAACACTGTTCACTGTTGATTTCAGCCGTACATCGGCTGAAATCAGCCATACATCGGCTTGCTTCGCGTGGCTTCGGGTTGGCCGAACATGCTCAGCATGTTCGGCCGACCCGAAGTGCAGAAGGAGTTTGACAACATCTGGATCGGCTGAGCCGAACCTCCGGCGGACTTCTCACTGCTGTTCGGGCTATTCTTATAGATGCCGAACAGCAGTGAGTGAATAGCCGAATGCCGACAGCTAGCTCCGCCCAATAGTTTCCTATTGTCCGGCGGATCTGCTGCTGTAAAAAAAAAAACGAAAAAAAAAACTCTCCCGGGCGCTCTGGGAGCCTCCCGCTCCCGGCCGCCAAGGAGAGAAACACCGCTGTGTCTTTTTTTCTTTATTCTGACACGCGATGTCAGAATAGAAAAAAAAAGAATGTTCCCATTGAAAAGCATTGGGACATTACTATTGGCTATTTCAATTTGCAATAGCCAATAGAAAACTAGCATTGTACCCGCCCTCTGCTGATGGACCTGATGGGGAACTGTGTTGATACAGCAGCTCCCAGCAGGAGCCTCACTGTCAATCAATACACCAGGTTCAGGTGAGAAGTGGGGGTGGCTAGACTCAACTTTGCTGCTGTACCCGATATGGGCAGCAGCAGCCGACCATACCCCCACCTGGTCCCTGCTGTGCTGATTGACATCATGGCCTCTTCTGTGAGCTGCTGTATTTGTGAAAGCGGCATAATACTCAGCCCGCCCATTATAGAGCAGCTCAGCTCTGCTATGAGGAAGAACAACCTGAAGGGATGTCAAAATACTATTTGCTGTCTTCCTATAGGTTATTTAAGTCCTATGTTCACAACTACTGGAAAGTGCAGCTAACGCCTAAACTTTTTATTTTAAGTTTTATTTTAAGGAAAGAATGGAGAGGGATTAGAACAGCTGTCAAGTTTTTTTGCGGTCTGTGTCCCCATTAGGCCTGATTCACACTGAGCGTTTTTTAGCTCCCTTTCTGCCCTAAAAAAACGCTAAAAAATATGCCCCAGCAAAAAATCCCATTCATTTCTATGGCCCTGTTCACATCTGAGGGTTTTGTAGAAAAAAGTAAAATGCCTGCCCCTGGAAAATGTACATGAGCTTTTTTTTTTACATATTACAGCTTGTTTTGGCCCCAATAGGAATCGCATGAAAAGTTGCGTTTGCTGTGTTTATGCACACTTTTATGCATATTTTATGCATGTTTGCTCATTTACATCAATGAGCTACGATCTGCTCACAAAAACGTACAAAAAGTACATCAAAAATGCGCCTAAAAACGCACAAAAAATGCTGTCATCTAGATGTGTACCCAGCCCCATCTCTATTTGTCTATATTTGTCCTCTCTATTTGTCCTGGTGACCATTATCACTGAAAGTGAAAGAAAATCCCAAATTTTGGGTTGTTACCAGAACAGGAATAGATGGAAAATCTTCCACTGGGAGCAGTAGTTCTGGGCAGCCTGCTGACCTCCAGGGACTTCTCTCTCTTTGGAGGATGTAATTTCCCGTTGTGGCTCAGACAGGAAGTGAAGGGGAATCTCTGACAAGGGGTTATAACATGAAACTAAAACTAAGAAAACATTTTTGCCTTGAGTTCTACTTAAACAATCAACAATGAAATCAACAAAAAATATATTCTTAACGTATTCTTAGAAGTACCTTTATATAACTGTAACTAATAAGGAATACTCAGGAACTGAAAAAAAAATGTATGAAGTCATTATCCCTGGATTTCAATTTTTTTCTTGGAGATTAATTACCTTACATCAATCTTCACAATGCAGAAATAGTGCAGCCACTTTTTTTCTTAAATACAATACATGAATAATTTACTTTATATTTATTACAAATAGAACTTTCCAAGTATAGTTTAAGGTTATAAAGAATAGCAGTTCAGGGTCAGAAAGTCCAAACTAATATAATGAACAGCCATATACATCCAATATTCAGATGTTGAAATTATTATTACGTCCCTTACGTTAGGAGTTTTATTTACATTTTGTATTATTTGGTTCCTCTGTAGTTACAAGAGCAAATTTCAGAAATAAGTTATGCACTACAAAAAGCACATGGGCTGCAATTCTGTGCCATAAAATTTCTCCCTACGGGTAAATACTGCTCAATAGCTCAATAACTTGAAGTCTAAGCATGTTCAATGTCTCTCTTGTGCTCCTTGAATTTTGAGAAGGATCAGGTGCCATGGCAACAGCTTATATATATATATATATATACTGTGCATATATAGTATATATATATGTCAAAGTAAATTTACACATGCAAATAACATGGCAGAGAAGTTGTACAAGCTGTTAAATGCTAAAAAGCTTAAAATCTTAAAATAAATGATCTTGAGATGTTTTTATTTCTGTTTGCTACATTTATTGTTACAGTTTAATTCTGTTGCCTCAGTCTGCAATAATAAAATAGCAAAAAAAAGTTTTTGTTGGACATTTAAAATTGTGAAATTCACTAATGCATAACAACACAAATTTTAATAAGTACAAGCTATTGCATTTTATGCTGAGTGATTTACATCTGCAAAGTATCTGACACCTGTTATGACTGCAATAAACCTTTGCAAGTTGTTCCCAGAGGAAATTTTATTGTTCATTTTCTCCTTTCTCTAGATACTAAAAAGCTGCAAAAATGTTTATATTGTATAAATGAAGAGTAGTAGCAACAGTAATCATCATCATTGTCTCAAAGGCATACACAAATAACATCAATAGGTATTTTTTTCTTTTAAATACCGGTATATCAACCATTTGTCATCAGAAATATTAAACTAAAAGTATGAAGTAAAAGATTCAGACTCCAGACATACTATAATAATACAAAGTTTAGGCAGTCAAAATGATGTCATTCAAAAAAGAAGGCTAAGAAATGTTTTTCTCTTTTAAGACTGTTTAAGTTTTTCTTTAGATAAGCATATGAGTTGACAGTCTTGTTTGATTTGTGCTCCCAGGGCAGCTTTAGGGCAAGAACTAGTGGAAATATATACAGATTGTACACATGAGCAATGTGCAGACATGCCTGCCTCTCTCCTGGTATATTAACAGCAAGTCAGAGCCCATCATAAAAAGTCTGCTTCATGGCATAAAATATTAAAAAGAAATGCAATTTAACAGGGACAAGAACAGAATAATAATTGTCTCTGGATCAAGTGATGGATGTGCTAATTCCATATTATTCAACAAATAATTTGACTTAATTATTAGGTAGAATACAAGTTGCCACTGGTAAAAAGTTAAATTAGTTAAATTAGATTAGTAAACCAGTTATCCTTAAAGCAAACCTGTCACTCTCTGTGACACATCCGAGTACCATGAAGACTATGTGCTATGATACTTTCTGATTCCTAAAATGAATTAAAGTGACACTAAACTGAGCAGTTAAATCTTAAAAATGCATTAACGTACCCCAACGATTAACAAAAATCTTATTTGTGTATCAATCGGCTGTAGATCTTTGAAATCATCTCTGAATTAATACTGACACTGTCCTTCCTTCTGGAGGGTGGCTAATTTTCTTCTCTTTGGTCTCTGTGTACGTTGTAAAGTTCCAAGCTCACTCCTGTGATAGACCATAACTTCAATACAAGTTAGTAAACTAAATGTGAGATTGTAGTCCATCCCAGGAGCGAGCTTGGAGCAGTGGCTACTTTACAACACACACAGGGACCATGAGGAACAAAAGTAGCCACCCTCCAGAAGGAAGGACAGTGTCAGCACCAAATCAGAGATGATTTGAAGATCTACAGCTGAGTGATACACAAATAAGCTACATTTACGTTAATAGTTAAGGTACTTTAATGCATTTTTAAGATTAAACTGCTGTATTGGTATCTATATATATCTATTAGTATCTATATATATATATATATAACAGATCATACATTAAAACAGGGATGCACAATTCTCAGGAGCCACGTAACCATTGCTCCTTAACAATGACAGCTGTCTCCTAACTTTTGAGTATTTCTCTAGTCTAGTCTTTCAATGGAGCTGGAAAAGTATCATTACTTGTGCTTGTACCAAGTACAGTACCTGATATCAATGCATCCCTAACCTAAGTGCATCTCGCAATGCAAAGCCAGGTGTCTCTATATTGCTGAGGCCCCACAATGCATTGGGGGGTGTGCTGAAGAATTTTTTTAGGGCCAGCTTGTGAAAAAGTCTATATTTACATAATTTAGGGTTATTTTTAGACACCCAGGATGCCTTCCAGTGACTTTTATGATAAGGCAGGACACAGATATCCTATTTCTTAATGCAAACACTCTGCAGTTGCAAGTAAGTTAAAGTATGTGCATGCATGCATACTTCTGTGTTACCTTTTTCATTATCTATGTTTCATATTATCAATATTCCATCTTGTAGGGTCTCTTCTTCAGCATTACTGCTAGGTGCTAGCAACTGAGGGAAGTGATGAAATTATTCTCTTACAAGACTTTTTCAATACTTTCTAACAACTGGCCATGTAATAGAACAGTTCTACCCAACCCAATTCTCCTTCTCTCCTGCTCTTTTATCAGCAACTTACATATTGTTTTATTAATACATAATAGGGGCATAATGATATAACAAAAAGGAGGTGTGGAAAGCCCATGATCTATGAGCCTATGACCTCAGGGCTTTTTATCTAGCAGAGCTGAGGCCAAAAGGCAATCAAAGATACCATGTCCTGCACTGTGCCTGCAATTTCAAAGGGTTTGCATTAAAAAAAAAATAAGCTGCTTTAAGTTACACTGCAATATGAGTATGTTGCATCTGCTGCACAATGTTGGCTATCTGACAATGCTTTTAGGATAACTTTGTACATCATCTGTGACATGCTAGCTCTATACATTACTTAGGGATAGATCTCCCCTCACATTACAGGGGTTCACAGTTCGTTTATGTTTAGGGGACTGGTGTAAAGCAGTTTTACTTACCAGATCCCCAACTCCTGCAGGCTCCAAGAGCAGCGCTCGCAGCCTTTTTCCCTCTATGCTATGGCATTCGGAGGCTTGCTGACATCTTTAGATCTAATGCAGGGTCCATGGTCCATGCAAAATTCATAAGGACACTTGGGGACACTACACAAGCCAGGGCAGAGGGGAGAGAGGTGAGAGCTGACCAATGGGGGAGCGGGGATCAGGTACAAGTACAAATGCTTTACACAATTCTCTAGACATAACAGAGCAGTGAACCCTCGCAGTGCAGAAGTACCCCCACTGCAATGGGAGGTTGTTTGCTTCCCTGTAGATTTTAAGTTACCTGCCCTGTAGGCTTTACATTTTAAATATTCATATCTGTATATCAGGAAAAGTAGGTAATTTATACAATCTACTATATACAACCTTTTTTCATATCTGTTGTCCTTTGTTTTACTATTAATGGGCTGCCTTACTGTAATGCATGAAATACTGCACAATAATGTGAGTGAGGTAATACACTGCAGCAGAGCCTGCATGTGTGAAGGAGCCCTAAAGTTTATATATATACAAGAATAAGAGATAAACATAATGTAACCAGTCATATCAATTGAATCACTGATGATTAAAAACATTTGTATTTATTATTTTTAGTTATCAGAGACCTTGTGATTTGGCTGCTTAAGCTGGGAACTCCTGATGAGTGGAGCCTGGGATGCCTGCTGTCCCAGAACTGGAGGTTAAGGTAAATATCACTATGTGTTTGAAACTTTAATTACATATGATGCTCCAGGCTAATGAAGGCCAGGGGAATTGTAGTACAGGGTTGTATTTTTTTAATCACATAGCCGAAGTTCAGCTTTCAGTGGAAAGGCATGTGTTTCTTATTTTTTTTAAGCAGTTTTGCAATAGTTAAAAGAGAAAATGTCACATTGACTAAACTTTCACTGCAAGTGTATCTTCCTGGTGCATGTGTTTTAAATTACATAAGGTAATAACCACCCATGAATGTTTAATGAATGTCACATTTGCTACTTTATAAATATGACTCTGAGTACAACTGATTTAAAAAAATAAAAAAATACAGAGGATTAATCAAAATTTGCACTCTGTTCTGAAAAGCCTAACTTTTTTTGTATGAATCAATTTAATATGATTTCAAAGTAGGAATGAGTTAAAGCGTTATTTTTGCCTCATGTGCTTGCTTGATTGAACTTTGGGAGTTCAATCAGACTTTACCCAATATTGGAGATTTACACATGGCTGAAAATGCTTGAATATATGCAACGAGTGGAGCATGCAATTCTACACTTTCTCTACACGATCAAGGGATTAAGATAAGTCAACTGGAAAATATACAACCCAAAATTTCCTAAGTAATCTGCTGAGTAAACATTATTGCAGAAAAAGGCAATTAAAAGTAAGAAATACACAAAGATAGCATGACAGCTTAACATTTTTATACTTTTTTCCTGACAAACTAATTTGTAAAAATCTATAAACTAGTTCTGTTCATTATGTTGTTGTGTGATATATATGTATATTTTATTTTCATGATATTTGCTTTTTGCATACCTAAAATGTCTACCTTTTCAAAGAGAAGCACATAAATAATAAGTAAAGACAGCCTTAGTTTACAAGAACAGATACATCTTAAACAAATTCTTTGATAAAGAAAAAGATTTAACAATATCAATAATAGAAAAGCATGTGTGCATCTCCAATATTGGCATTTTGAAATTAGGGTAATTAGAGTCAGCAAAGTCAGCTGACCTACCCTATTATGGGAAAGATTTGCAAAAGCATTTCTAAGAACTTGAGCCTGCATAATTTCTCAGTAAGGCATTTAGTTTACAGATTGAAGTAATTCAGTACTGTTGCTGTCCTTGACATATTAGAACTTCTATGGCTTGTTAAAATTAATCTGTAGGGAGTAAAAAAATGCTGCAGGTAAATAATGTAGGCACCTAGAGATGCGTGCATATATCCTCATTAGCTTCCAAAAGTCTGCAGTCACAGTCGAATTCCCAACCACTGTGACATTCAAAACTCTAGCACTTTCTATTAGAGCCAAAACTGGCCTATCCTTTGCTGCTTCCTGCATATGCCTATGAAAGAGTGAGATCAGTCTACCCTGTCAGGTGAGTATGATTGAGTGTGCGTTATTTTAGCAGATCAATCTATGGGTCAATAAATCAATAATTGTTTAATCTTTATTATTAAACAATCCATAATGATGATTGTAACTGGTAATAGGGGTTGAAGACCCATGTAATTTGGGTTGCTGGACATTCCAGAGACTCCCTTACACTCTCAGATCCCACCCTGTGCAGAGATTTTCCTGGCCTGCGGACAACCATGTAAAGCTGGCCATACACCTACAGATTTTCTATAGATTTTTGTCTATCAGCCTATGGTCAGATGGAAAAAGTGCAACAGATTCATCCATCTATGCTAAACTGTGTGGATGTAGGAATCTCCCACTGGGCCAAGCTTCAGTACCTTGCTAGTTTGCCCCTCTGGCTCTCAAAATACCTAAACAATGCCTGCCTTCAATCAGATTGTGCAGAAAATCTATAGATGTATAACCAGCATTAGCCTCAGTAAATCGAAAGTGATCATCTCTGGAGCAGAGTAACTGAGCAGTTAACACTTTACCCACACAGTAGCCTCCACCATGTGTTTTTAATGGAAAACACAGAAACATGTACCACTCACAGCATCTGCTGTTTCATAGTTCAAACATCAGCAGCCATTGCTGTGGAGACGCCCACATATTAAATTTGGTTTTACTGGCAACTATTCAAAATACATTCATATTTCCATCTGGTAAGGTTTAGCAATTCAACAACCAACATATTATTGCACAGAATACAATTTCAATTTGTCAGACACCAAATATGGTATGTATATTAGTAATGTCTATCTTAGGAGGATAAATGTGCCCCATCCACCTTCTAGACATTGTAATATTATCAGACTGCATTTAGCCACCTGAACAAAGGGAACTTCGCAACAGGAGAGGCTGAACCTGTGCGGCAGGCCAGAAGAAACCAGCAAGGTGAGGGAAAAAACTCCAACCTATTCTTAGTATAACCGGCTTGAGCAGTGAGGACAGAAAAAAGAATGGTGGCCTTGGGAGGCGGGCTTTAATTTATAGTATAACTGGTCCTGTGATTGGGCTGGGAGGAAGGAGCCATACCCATTGTATGCTGCCATGTACGGTGTCAGGAAAAGCCTGTTTGGTATTTACCTGACTGGTACCTTCCCATGTAACCACTTTTTAGGTGACTCCATCACAGTAAGAATTATAGAATATGAATAGAGTTTGGCTCTGGTAGTTAAAAAAATCAGATTGTGTATTTTCCCCAACCATTCTCCAGACTGTTTTATGATCTGGGTATTTACAACAGGGCTGCATTAGGAGCCTTTTGAGGACTCTACTAATGCAGGTGTATGACACTGCTGCATTCCTTCTTAGTAATTCTGTGCTCTGTTAAAGGTGTTTCAAGCTGGTCTGTGGCTTATTAAAATGTGTCACCTTCTCTGCTGCCCACCACAAAAATAAGATCCAACTGTTTCTGATGCACACTTTGGGGAATTGTATTCCTTATTTGCTCTGCAGAGTTTGGGGTTCATCAAGCCTCATCACCATCATATCCCTGCAGACCAACTAGGAGATATAAAATACCAATTGAATTGTTTACAGACACTGCAGTGTAGCTCCATGTATGCATAAAAACACTTGTGTGTGAGATTTTACTTTGTCTGGAATGAGAATTAATGAGTTAAATGCATCTTTAAGACATGGTTTGACACAGCTTATATAATGTCACACACTGTAAAAGAAGGATTTCCTCAGCAGCTAGCACCTATCAGCTTTAGCTCTCACAATGGAAATTTGTCACAACTTGAACAGAGCTTGTGATCATTTTCACAGGTCTTAATGCGCTAATTAAGTTGTGAGCAAGAAGAATTTGCAGTACATATTAGGGTATTTTTGTGACTGCCTCAGTATTATTCAAGTAATTAATTTTATCAAATGTAACCACATTTAGATATAATAGAAAATGGAATCTGCAATTCAGAGGATAATTTTGTTAGTTCTTTTATTTCAGCACCATGGACAGTAAACAGTTAGTGAACCACACATTATAGACATATAATAGTTTGCGGTTAAATTACATTATTATTCTCTCGACTAGACAAAGATAGAGTTCTCATGTTGCTCTCCTGTATGTGTGCTGGACACAAGAGGATAGTAGCTGGGGATGCATTCTGTTCTGCTTTGCTTGTTTGCCAGAATGCCAAAAACAAACTGCCTTTATGACCTGAAAAAGTCGGCACAGTCTACGCATCATGGTGCAACACAAAACCATATCTATGGAACACAGATGGTGACTCAGTACAGGTCTGAAACTGGGGACTGCTCAGTGGATGTTTAAAGCTGCCAGGAAGTGGCTCCTTTCATCAACCATGTGTATAAAATGATCACTATGCACAACAAGGGTGTCCATTGTTCTTGTTTGTGTTTCCCTGTTCTGGACCATGATATATTGCTCTAAGCTTTAAACAGAGAAAGCCTACCTTGGGGCACTGGAAAGAATTGCAGAAAAGAATGCAGTGTCATACACTAAAGTCCACATTCATTGTAGCAAGGCACAGAGCATGTTAAACATTGGTAGATGCGCATGTTTATTGAACCCTTATGCTCTATATACTCCTTTGGCCAGGGGAGTATGAGGGTATTATGATATTAGGAGCAAGCTCCAAGTCCCTCATTTTGAATCATAAATGTACAGGCCCCAAAACTAACCATCGTCTTGTCAGCAAAGAGTGGTGTCTGAACACAATTAATTTTTTAAATGAGATATTAGAAGATTGCAAATTTTCTTTCATTTTAATTGCTAGATTTTTTTTACATTTTTGCACCAGTTAGTGTAAATTAAATACAGTGGTACCTCGGTTCACAAACTTAATTTGTTCTACGATTCTAGTTGCGAACTGAATTGGTCTCGAAGCGAATCAAATTTCCTCATAAGGTTCAATGTAAATAAGGTTAATCTGACCCCTACAAACGTGGTTGCGAACCGATTTGGGTCGCGAACAGAATAACATTTTCCTATAGGATTCAATGTAAATGAGGTTAATTCGTTCTGAACCATTTGTAAAAAAAATGTTAAACCACAAAAATATGAAACAAAGTACAGTGCAGTACAGTATGGAGAGAGTGAACACTAACCTCGATCATGTTTTTTTACAATTCCCTTCTTCAATTCAATGGTTATTTTCTTCAAAACCTTCTTCTTACCACTCTTGCTCTGCACTTTGTTGTTACCTCAATTATTGCGATGCACTATCTTTTTACCAGCACTTTCTTTTGAGTCATGCTGCATTGTACAATACTATACAGTACTGTATGTGCTAAAAAGCACACAAAAAAGCTTCACAGCAAGTGTGCACAGGTCTGTCTGCGACCGCAATCTCGACAACCACGTGTCCGTGTCAGAGCGGGGAAGATGGCTGCGGTTGTGTTCGTCACCCGATGCAGAGTTTGCGAACGGAGGCAAAATGTTGCTGAACTTCCTGTTCGCAAACAGATTTGTTCGCGAACAGAAGCGTTCGTGGACTGAGGTACCAAAGTAGATTGTACTATCAGACTGTGTGCAGCCAGCTTAACACATTTATTAATGATCAATATTTGACTACATTTTTTACTCAATAACATTATCCTTTGAAGGAATACTCCAGTTTTATAGGAAAAAAACTATATATTTTTTTATATTGCCACACAAGCCATTCTGTAATTTATTGATAATAAAAAAATACCTTTCCACTTCAATCTATGCCTACACATCATTTTCTCTGTAAAAATTTCTATTCCCAACAACCATAGCAATAGTACTAAGTAGACAGGATTCTCTTGAGATTGTATCCACCTGCTTCTGGAATTGGCCTTTCCCAAAAGTCTAAATAGGTCTTGTGGTCAAATTATAGGCTATAGGTTGCAAGGCACCCCCCAACAAAATCCACAATGTACTGTGTCTGTTCGTTTCCAGTTTGGTGAGATACTTCCCAGATAGCAAGGGTTAAATTGTAATTCTTGTTAACTTGCTGCACACATTCCTGGCAAGTTGTAGACTTGCAGAGCACTTGCAGCACACGTTCTAGTTGACACTTTTTGAATTTGTAGCAAATTTGCTTGTAAGTCTGCAGCAAAAGTCCTGCAGGTCTTAGCAAGAGCTCTGCATGCTCGCTGGTCTGGAGACTTGCAATGCAGACTTGCTGTAATTGTGCAACAAAATTGTGAAGCTTGGCAAGTCTGCAATAGTTTAGCAAGTCATTTTCAAACTTGCAGCTAAATTACTTGCTATCTGGGTTGTGGTGGACTGATCTGGACAAATCCAAATTCTCTTTAAATCTCCCTAGTTTAAAAGTAGCCCTACCCAAATCAGCATTTAGATATAATATTTAACACTGAATGATCCCGTTATATACATATGTGAATTACACTGCAGCACTACTGTTGTCATTAGATCAACAAGCAAAACAACAGGCTATCAGACAAACATTTCCACAACAATTATTAACCAACTCTTTTAACTAAGGTTTCCTAAAGCCAGCTGTGGTAATGTGCAGTTTCTTAGCAAACAGTTCAATAGTTGACTGATCCTGAAAAAAAGTCCTCAGTGCTGGACAACAGGGGTCTAATGTCTACTATAACACATTAATGGCTAAGTTTACTTTTCTGACCACAGTACACCTATATTTAGGGTATAGTATGCTACATGATCACATCCCCAACCCCCCACCTTCAAACTGCCCACCACTTATCACAGGGTTAACCCCCCCCCCCCCCCCCGCCGCCCCTTGTTTTTTTATTTTTTGTTTTTTTTTTTTTTTTCCCCCCCCCGGCTGCTGTCATTGTTTTAAAAATTTTGTCAGTTGTGTGCGGCTTTGCCAAACCCACATCATCCATTCACAAATCTATTTACAGGATCTGCGAATGTAGACATTACAAGTTCCATCTGCCCCCACAGCAGAGGAACTTATAATTCTACAATTACAAGAGTTCAAGTGTGGTGACGTTTCCACAATTGTTGTCCATTAATTCTTTCTCCCAAACTGAAAATCCATACCTCGGTACAGACTGGTGCTCGGGGAAAGGGTCTGCAGGAGTCTCAGCATTGCAAATGCAATCCACCGATCATAGTTGCAATGCTGTGCAGGCTTAAGTACAAAACAATAATACATGCACATGCTATGTCTTTAAGCATTGTTATAATTTACACCTCAAACTCAGAAAATCAATGTCCTCAAATCTAAGTCCAGAATAGCCATAATTGAACCCATTCATTTACCAGTGTAACCAAAAAACAAACGTGAGGGCGCAAGGCTAGAGGGACTATGAAGCTAATTAAAACAAAGTGAGGGAAGCAAGAGGAGATGGAACACTTACTTTTAAGTGGGTCTCGGGACCGGATGGATGTAGAACAGTGGAGGAAATCGTGGAGTCCAACGTGTGCAATCAGTGAAGGCTAGTGTGTTGCCTCAGGTAGCTCATCCCAGGGAAATGAGAAGAGAGGGGTGGACAGGGGTGCAGGTGATGGCACACACAATGTGTCCGTGTCCCCGCTGAAGCAATGTAAAGTGCCGGTGATGTGAGGACTGACGTCAGGCTGGGCTGCAGCTGCGGGTGGAGGAACTCGAGCTGTGAGATGGACGTGACTGGGCCAGTGCCCGTGCCGTGGTGATGATATAGGATGGTGAATCGGCCGGGATAGTGGTAAGGTGAGGAGGGATCAGGTTGGTAAGGTGGTGGGTGAATGCTCGGGAGCAACGCGTTTCGAGGATGTTACCTCTTTGTCAAGCTCATTAGGAATGGTGTAACGGCGGGGGGAAACCGCCGATTTAAATGTGACAGCTGGGCGGAGTTTGGAGGCGGTAAGCGACACCGCCGTGAGTGACAGCTGTTCGGTCTCGACGTATGCCTGGGGGTTCCGTGTGTGCCTTAGATGTGGGGATAATTCAAAAGACTGTGAATGAGGCATTTATGGGAAACAAAAACAATAGTTTGTTATAAAACTAAAGTGTGAACATTGAAACTCTGAGTGATTCATTAAGAGCGACATGATAATCTTTAGTATGACGAACGATCTCTTGAGTCAAGCGGGGATGAGCAGGGCATTCAATAAAAAGAGTTAAAAAGTTCCGTTTGTTTTTTGGTTCCACTAGTGCAGGCACTCCTCCTGTCTCCCAGGGCTGCAGGCGAGGTAGAGCTACAGTATCCCATTCCCCTGGCCCAATCCGAGAGCGCTGTTCGTATTATTCTTATGTGCTTTTCATTTACCAGTGTGTGGACTTAAATGCAAAAATGCTATCCAACTAGAACTGTTTCTGCTGCTAGTCAGGTCATTGTGGCTAATATAGTTTCATATAGCTAAAGCAAGGACACTTTATAACATTTCCAAAATAGAAGAAATAGATGGGATTACTTTGGAAAATATATGCCTGCCACCTGTGCAGTTGTTAGTTTTGCCGTGGTTTCCTGATGTTAGTTCACATTGCCCAGTTAAAGGAAACAGTTAAAGGAAACATATAGACAAATTATGGTGGTTGCCATTTATGATTTCTCCTACTGAAAATACTAGCAGAGTATGAGGGCTGGCTTCACTCTGATTTTGGTTATTTGTTTTAGTTAGTGTGCCAGGAAGCCTGTACGAAGGTAATTGCGCATGGGGCTGCGCATGTACATGGCATGGCCCACTGTGCCAGGTCCTCTGTGCAGGCATTGCGGCGTGTGCACGCATGTGCTTGCGCACCTCCGACATATTGTGGCACCAAACAGGGTATTTAAAGTGACATTAAAGTCAAATTTTTTCCCCTCCCCCCCATGTTAATGTTAGCACTTACCTTAAATGATGTCTCTTATTCCGATCTTCTTCTTCTTTCCTGATGTTTTTATCTGTCCCTCCAGCGGTGCGGCGGCTCTCCGATCCAGCGCTGACTGCTCTGTCTCTCCGATCCAGCGGTGTCTGCATGCGGGTGCACGCATCCATACACTTACCTTGCGTCTATGCTCGTCTCCCGGCCGAGAATCCGAACTGCGCATGCGCCCGCCCCAAGATGCTTTGCTGCCGCCCAAACAGTTTTGTTTTCTCGGGCGGGAGCGTGCAAAGAAAAAAAGGTAAGTTTAAACCGCTGTTTTAGCGGGTTTTTAAAAAAAACTGTTTGCCTATATCTACTGCTTGATAGCAGTAGATATAGGCAAAAAAAACGGGAGGGTTTAGAACCCCTTTAAGCCCAGCCTCTCTATGCCTCCAGTGCTGAGTACTCTTCAGCTGTGTGCCTTGTTTCCAGAACATGTACCCTCTTGTTTGCCTTCCTGTTGCTGACCCTGGCTTGTTTCCTGACCCTGCTGATCTTCTGGTATCCTGACCCCGGCTCGTTTGACTACTCTTATGCCTCCTATCTGTTCCTGCGTTGTCTGCATGTTGCTGATCCTGGCCTGCCTTTCGACTACGATTAAGGGGTCTATTCACTAAGCTGCCGTAGGCAGCCGAGTGAATGACCGAACTAAAGCAAAGTGAGCCGAACGCTGTTCGGCTATTCACTTCAGACTGGTACGGCTGATTTCAGCCGTATATCGGCTGATATCAGCCATACATCGGGTGGCTTCAGGTCGGCCGAACATGCTCAGCAGGTTCGGCCGACCCGAAGTGCAGAAGGAGTTCGACTCAGCCGATCCAACATCTGGATTGGCTGGGCCGAACCTCCGGCAGGCTACTCGCTGCTGTTCGGTTTATTCTCATAGATGCCGAACAGCAGTGAGTGAATTGCCGAATGCCGCTCAGTCTCTCTGTGGGACCGAGCAGAACAGAAAAACAGTCAAAAAAGTAGAAAAATAAAAATAGAAAACGATTGTGCGGAGCTTGCAGTGACAGCTGGCTGCACCCAACAGTTTTCTATTGGCCGGCCTCTGCTGCTGTCAATCAGTAGTGGACCTGATGGAGAACTGCAGCAGAGGGCGGGTGCAATGCTAGTTTGCTATTGGCCATTGCAAATTAAAATAGCCAATAGGAATCGAGCAATGCATTCCTATGGCGAAAAATTATTATTATCTTTTTCTATTCTGACACGGCTCCGTGTCAGAATGAGAAAAAAAAAGAAAAAGCACTGTTTCTCTCCTTGGCGGCCAGGAGTGGGAGACTCCCGGAGCGCCAGGGAGAGTTAGGCTGTCTGGAGATCAGTGTCCCTGGTTAGCTGGTAACCAGGGACGCTGATCTCTCTGCAAGTGGCCGGAGCCAGCCGTAAGATCATGGCTGGCTCCACCCAGCTGTCAGGAGCAGGCCGCTTCAGCTTTCAGCGCGGCTCAGCCAAGCCAAGACATATGCGTTTGGCTCGACTGAGCCGCTCAGCCAAGTTCGGGAGCTGTACGGGCTACAGTGAATAGCCGTACTGTTACCGTATGAGTTAACAGTACAGCAGCCCTTCGGTTCTACTGAACCGAAGGGGTCCTGGGGCCGAAGCTAGCCGAAGGATCAGCCGAAGCTACAGCTAGATCCTTCGGCTGCTTTGTGAATAGACCCCTTAGTCTCCTGATTCGGTACCTTCTTGCCTACACGTTGCTGATCCGGTTTGCCTGACTTTGACTCTGGATGCCTCTCTGCTGTGCATTTATATACAATTGCCCAGCAGAGCAGCTTCAAGACTTATGTCCAGTATCAAAGTCATCTTCCAGCACTCATGCCCCGTTGTACCCCAGGTCACCTGTATCAATACTCAGGCCTCCTGGGACCAGAGTTGCAAGAGAGGCTGTCCTCATCATGTCAAGCTCCATAAGATACTTGACATAGTGTTTCATAAAGTAACCCATCAGACTGAATATTTTAATCCCTGTTGAACAAAGCTTCTTCTACCTAGAATTGCATTTTTTAATAACAAAACTCTCCCAAACCAACTTCATACATGTACTCTGCTCATACCTAGTGGACTAGGGCATATTGTTATATGTAAGTGACAACTCTTACACAATATCTTTAAGTTATATCATCATTGTATAAGGGTCTGATTTGTAGCAGTATCAGAAGGGTTGTTTTTACTATTACCAGTGTATATGATGGTGAGAAGATGGTAGACATGAGTAGTAAAGATACCTATGTGGTAAACAGGAAAACCTAGTGGTGGGAAGCCCTACTAGCACAGATATATTGATAGTGTATTCATTCCACAAACAGACACTTACTCACAGTCTATAAAAATGCCCAACAGCTGTTTAAAGGATGCCTTATATACTGTAGATTTTTACTGGTAAATAAGTTAGTAATTTTGCTACATATAAATAAATACATACTTCAACATGACTGCTTAAATATAGGATGCTAAAAATTGTATGGAAATTACATTTATTTGTGAAAACTGATATTATTTGGAAGAAATATATAAAATCAATGCTAAAGAGAGTAAAACATGGCACCAAAGTTTGTATAAGGTAGATGGAGACTACTGGCGTCAATTATAATTTTGCACTTGGTCATTCAAAGACTAAAACCATAGTGGGGATATTGCTAGACTGAGCTGTGGGTTTCAGTTACTCCCCATACAATTTAGAGATTCAGTCCTTTAATTAAATGACTCTCAATTTAATAAGGCATATTTCATGAATAAGTATTGAAAGAAGTATTATAATGCTGACAATGTTTAATTGAACAGGCTATCACAGAAGAAAGACAAGCATACCGTGAGTGTGGTAAATTAATTTGTGTCAGGGGACACAATTTAGACAAAATGGCATTGATTCCCAAACTGCCAGAAGTTGAAATTGTTTTAACTTTGTCAATTAACCAAACATCTTTGTCAGCCACCAGTTTATAGATATTTTCAGTTCTTGTTATGTCATATTATTTCTTTCCCTTACAGCAGTTGGTTCAACATAAAGCAGTAATTTAACAGCAAGCCCAAACTTTTTAAGAATAAACACAAATCTCCTCACTGATATGTTTCTGTCAGCGAACAAACATGACACCGCAGTATCCAGAATATTTATTAGCAAGATTTTGAATTTATTTCCATATAGTCTGATGTGTTTTGTTAATAATTTGTTAGCAGTATGCAGCTAAAGTCACTATTAGATCTTGGCATAGGGGCTGAAATGATTTAGTGCAGACTGTCTGTAAGACAGGGGCTGACTGGCAATTTTTAGCCCAGGGGGCAAGTACAACACAGAGGCCCATGGTGCAGAAACATGGCCCCCCTTCCGCTCTGCCTCTTCCCCGCCCCCACTTGCCACTTTTGCCATCCATGTAACAGTAGTGTGATTGGTCGGATGATGCGAGGTAGGAAGTCCATGAAAGGGGTGACTGGCTGGGCTTCCTAAATGGTTCTGGCCTAACTCTGCTTCATGTCCGCTACTTAGGCACTCTCACCCACTGTGGGCCACCGGACTTCTAGGCTGTGAGCTGTTGGGGGGATAGTAGGAGGAGCCAGACCGTGTCAAAGTCAGTGTTCTATAATTTTTCTAGACCCCATACATTTTATCTACCGAGTCACTTACGGTAAGACCGTGTCATTCAAATCAGCTGTTTTCATGACCCCCTTTCTTCATGCACACCTTGAAGAACTACAAATCCCATGAGGCATTGCGAGATTCTCACAGACATGACTCCTGGAGAGAGATGCGTCATGGGATTTGTAGTTCCACCACAGCTGGAGGGCTGGAGTTTGGCTACCCCTGCTGTAGAGGGACTACAAATCTCAGCACATTATATAACAATGCAGATTAATACCATCAGCTATAGAGGACTACAATTCTCAGCAATACATTTTACAGCAATGCAGACTAGTATATTAATTTGCTACATACTCTTTGCTGCTGCTCTGCTCCGGGGTGTCAGCCTGATGTCTTGGTCGGAGGGTCTCAGGAGGGGTGTGGAGGGTCTCAGCCAAGGGAGATGTGCGGGCAAGGGAATAGCTATAAGCAGGCACCATGTGGTTACCCAGAAGGCTGCTACATAGGACCTAACACAGCCGACTCAATTTGAAAAATTAAAGCAAAAAAAAGTATCTGTTTTTAGTTGTCAGGGCACTCTCACCAATACTGGTATCAGGGCATCTCTGGTCTGAAGGCCTTTGTAGGTGTCAAAAATCATGTGTAATAACACTAGCTAGCAGGTGAAAATCCTGTAGCACTACCTTAACGGAATTCCCATAGGCAAAAGTGGGTGCTCGCAGTGACTGCGGATGGCGCCGCATCAAGCAAAGTTTTGTATAGAAAAGTCACCAGCACACCAGCATGACAAACACGTAAATTTCAGTGAATCTTCATTTTTTATTTTCAGAAGTCACTCAAAGTAGAATCAAGTGCTTTCGGGGCCACACAGGGTCACACGTTCACTCTAAGCCTGATGAAGGGGACCCTGTGTGGCCCCGAAAGCAGTATGTATGCAGTGCAGAGGCCAGCAGTGTAATGTAGAGGTTAGAAAGTACGCAGTGCAGAGGCCAGCGGTGTAATGTAGAGGTCAGATATCTGTATGTAATGCAGCGCAGTCGCCAGCGGGGGAATGTAGAGGTCAGCGGTCAGTATGTATGCAGTGCAGAGGCCAGCAGTGTAATATAGAAGTCAGAGGTCAGTATGTATGCAGTGCAGAGGTGTAATGTAGAGGTTAGAAAGTACGCAGTGCAGAGGCCAGCGGTGTAATGTAGAGGTCAAAGATCAGTATGTAATGCAGCGTAGATGTCAGCGGGGGAATGTAGAGGTCAGTATGTATGCAGTGCAGAGGCCAGCAGTGTAATATAGAGGTCAGTATGTACGCAGTGCAGAGGGCAGCGGTGTAATGTAGAGGTTAGAAAGTACGCAGTGCAGAGGCCAGCGGTGTAATGTAGGTGTCAGAGATCAGTATGTAATGCAGTGCAGAGGTCAGCGGTCAGTATGTATGCTGTGCAGAGATCAGCGGTGTAATATAGAGGTCAGTTTGTATGCAGTGCAGAGGGCAGCGGTGTAATGTAGAGGTTAGAAAGTACGCAGTGCAGAGGCCAGCGGTGTAATGTAGGGGTCAGAGATCAGTATGTAATGCAGCGCAGAGGTCAGCGGTGTATTATAGAGGTCAGAGGTCAGTATGTATGCAGTGCAGAGGCCAGCGGGGGAATGTAGAGCTCAGCGGTCAGTATGCATGCAATGCAGAGGTCACACAGAAAGAACAGGTACTTACAGTTGTACTTTTCTTTCCTTCTTCAGGTAATGTGCCCTCTTCTCTTCCTCTCCTGGTGGTGGGGGGAGCAGTGAAGTTGCCTGCATGTCCTGAGGCGATGCCTTCAGCCACCTCATGGTGTCTCCTGCACTGCTCACTGTGCCTTTTGGTCCTGCGCAGCATAACTATGCTGCCGGCCAATTGTGTGCAGTCTCCCTCGCAGGCCAGCCTATAGCAGCTGAAAGGGGAGGGAGCTGCCGTCCGTGGCTGCCGAGGAGCACGATCGGTACACGGGCATCAAAGAAAGAATTTGTCTCCTCCTGTAAAAACGGCCCCCACAGGCGCCGCTGCAGGGGCAATCAATTCTTTAATCTGATTACCGCTGCGGCGGTGCCGGTGGGGGCCATTTTTAAAGGCATTAGAGAGGCCCAGGGGGCAATTGTCACCCTGCCCCCCCCCGACCCAGTCCGCCCCTGCTGTAAGACTAATAAGGTAAGTATCCAGTTTTAGGAAGTGTTAGTGATTAGTGTAACTGTTATGCTACAGGTTAGAGGGAAGAATTTTGTCAAAACATTGGAAAATGAAGAAACCTCAAAAAACATTGGTATAACTATAAATAGAGGCACTGCACAAAAACTGGACCAAAGAAATGCATATAGTTTTTTGGGTCCATTTTTTCTGAAGTTTGTTTTCAACGCTGAAATAAATGAGGATCACCAAATTTTTTGGCAGAGTGTTGTGTCCAAACCTATCTTTTGTGGAAAATTCTACGAATACTAAGCTAAATACAGTATTTGAATCTTAATCACAAGCCCTGTAAAAAACATGTAATGCAGATGATTTGTGCTTGATTCAAGTGAAATGTTACTGGACACTAAAAAATAAAATAAAGCAAAACATATAAAGTCAATAAAACAGCTTTCATTCAAAAGGTTTAAACCAAAAGGCCAGTTTTAAATTAGCAACCACAGAGTTCTCAACTCTAGTATTATTGTAACTCTTATCTCAAGAGATGCTAAGGTAAGGTCTGATCAATAACAAGCTGACCCTGGAAGAAATCTATAGTCATTTTTAAGGGCTCTGTCTTTGGGTCAGAGAAAGTCTAAATATAGGATGAAAGTGTCAAATGTGTTGTTCCCCGAGGATGTCTTGGTTTTCTTATTGTATGCAATGTATATATATCTAAGATACATTATTTTGTTTTACACACATAATGCCATGTACACATTTTGACACTTTTACATTGATTGATACATCCACTTTCAGTAGTTCAATCTCAGTTATCTGATGAGATGTGATGTATACTTGTTATACCAACAATATCAATACATGTTTGTTTCATGGTGATCTTGTCAGTCTATATCTTGATCGAATGCAGAGATAGTCAAGCTGACCATCAGAGAATAGTCAGAAACACAAGCATAATCTGATAATCTCTTAAGTCTTTTGGTACAGTTTCAAGCCATCTTGTTTAGGCTTTGAGAGGAGGTAGGGCCCTTTTCACTCATTGCAGATAGTTCTTCAGTCAGTTATCTCTGATCAATTAAATATTGAAAGGTTCTCTAATCTGTCCTGTTTTCTAACCTGTCCAATTATTTTATCCCCCAAGAAAAATCAGGCAGGAATGTTTAGACTGCCCATGGCCAGATGGCTGTCATTTGCAACAACATAAGTTACTTTATATGTAGTACTCAGTGGTTAAACTTGGCTTACAGAATGTATTAAATTTAACACACATAACTATTTAAAAATAATCCTTACAGTAACAGGTTAATTTAATAAGGGAATGAAAAATTTCCAAAGTACAGAAACCAAGCACCACCAATCAGCAATTATCTTTGATGTGACTACATGTTTAAGACACATAACCTGTATAACTAAAAATTTGTCTTCATATGCATTTAAAATTGGCCAGCTCAACTGCTAATCTCAGTGTGAACAAATAGATTCAGCCAGCCCAGCTTGTAATTGGTGTTTCTTTTTCAATACCATCACCAGTAGTTGATTGTTTTCGTGGGATTTCACCTTTTGCCAGAAAGGTTTGTGACCTTCTTTCTCGTGTTTATTTAGTGTATCAAAAGCCCTGCTGATCGCCCTGAACAGAGTTAAAATCAGCTGCCAGCAAATTGGGTATCTTAGCAAGATGAAATTCCCAGTCTGTCAGAAGTTTTCTCCTAGGATACTGGGGAAAGCAAAGTTCATCTAAACAGCACAATTAATTCAAGATCACTTTGGAATATAAAAAAAGAAAAGGTTGTTTTATATTGAGCCTCTGTCATCCCAGGGATTTATTGTCAGTTTCTCAATTCAGCATTGCTGTACTCTTATAGCTGGCTTCCCTTATTGGTATTCCTGTAATTATCATTTTGCATGCATTCTAGCTTTTAAATGGTAGACAGGGCTTCAGAAATCAATTGGGGGATTATCCAGATGTAAATATACAGCAAAATATTGCAATGAATGTATAAAAAATGACAGCATAAAGGAGCCTGGATAAAACAAAGACTTCTGTGCTTGCCATTTGATGTGGCTTTGGATGCAGAGTCTTTTCAGTGCTGGGAAGCTGGCTTTTCACAGTAATTGGTGTGAAGCATTATAAAATAGTCTGCAGGCATCTGATGAATACTAGTGGTGTGAATGTTATGCTGTGGTCTGCAGTTATTAATTAGAACCAGTGAAATGATATTATGTATACCTAAATAAATACCACTCACACTAAGAAGGGTTGGCACCCAGGAAAACTACAGGTATAACCAAAACTGTTTTAAATTGTTGTCGGAACTTGCAAGTTACAGAAATTACAGGTGAAACTCGAATAATTGGAATATCGTGCAAAGTTCATTTATTTCACTAATGCAACTTAAAAGGTGAAACTAATATATGAGATAGACTCATTACATGCAAAGCAAGATAGTTCAAGCCGTGATTTGTCATAATTGTGATGATTATGGCTTACAGCTCATGAAAACCCCAAGAACCCCAAATCCACAACCTCAAAAAAGTAGATTATTACATGCAATCAATAAAACAAGGATTGTACATAGAACAATATCGGACCTCTGAAAAGTACAAGCATGCATATGTACTCAGTACTTGGTTTGGGCCCCTTTTGCAGCACTTACTGCAATTACTTTTGCATGATATTCTAATTATTCGAGTTTCACCTGTATCTATTTGATAGGATAGTACCAATAGCTATAGCAACCAATCTCATCTCAGCCTGCAAGAATTGTGCTTTTGGTATGATACTGTGAACAGTTATTTAAACAATTTCCACTCATCATTTATTGTACTTTGTACATTGCTTTTTGTTTAGAAAAGGGCAAATATTATTTAACATGTAACAATTACTTCTGGGTTTTGAACCTAAAGTATCGCTCCCCTTTATTTTCAATATTAAATAAATTAGATTATAATTAAATAAATATATTACTATGTTCCCCTTACTCATTCATGGGGTGGAAGATATTTGGGGCCCCTTTTTTAAGATGGTTTCCAGGTTTTGACACCCCCATGCGGCCCCACACATGCCCTGAGCCAGGGATATGGAGATAAGGCCCTATGGGTTCGGGTTGTACTCTTGGTAAACCCAAACTCGGAGCTCATCTCTAGTTAACAATATAAACATTTTTTGTAGGCAATACACCTTTAAATATAATGTATGATGCAAAGCAATATACTTTATTTAGGGCAATACCCTCCACTGTTTCCTTTGTTTCTCCACAGTCCTTATGCCTGACCTCTATTTACTCTGTAGGCTCTTTAGAGTAATAAGCAAACTTAGCAAAATAACTAGCTCCTTAATATGTTAATAGCTTGTTTAAAAGGGTTACATTTTTCCCTTAAGGAGATCAAGTAGATAAAGTTATGGTGTTCAGTTGTTGCATATATCATACTGATGAGCACAAATGTTATGGTGTCTATTATGACATAGCTTAAAATGTCTAAAGAGATCATTAAATTAAATCCATAGATGGTAAATTAAAAAGAAATCTGCACTGAAGAATTGCCAACATATTGGCATACTATAACAAACACCATATAGGTAGAAGTTATTTACATTTGCAATGTCAAGCCATGCAGTAGTACAAAAAGAGAACAAAAAACTGCAGCCATATACTTCAACGGTAGGACACAAAATTATAGGTTTCACTATTTACTACAAAGACTGATGAATCAGCATCATTTTTCCACAATCATGGCACTGCGGTAAGTTATAATTACACATTTGGTGCATCATGTAACTGTCTTTATAGTCAGATAGACACATAACATGCCACCATATTCTGGAGCATTGTAAAATCACTGAAAAAAATACCTAAACAACATCCCAAAAAACAACTATCAACCAAATCCCCCAAATAAAGTCAAACATACATATATTAAATAAAACTTGTCATGAGATATTTGGCCTATTAACGCTAACGTTTCTGTCTGAAAAAGCTATTTGCATGGCTGACATGTTGTGAGTTCTGTCTTTCCCATGACTTTCATTTGCTGCATTTGTTCTGGGTCTGTGACTCACAACTACTGGAATCAGATTCAACCGTACAAGTAGCATTTTTAGAAGAAGGTTATTAATAATAGCCCCCATATTTCTCTCATAACAGGCATACTTTAAAAGTGCACGCCAATCAAATCTGAAATTTATAGCATTAAGATGTACGCAGGGAATACAACTGACCAGTCAGTTCAGTACACCTCACTTCCTTTGGTTGGTTAACTGGTGATCCAAGAATGCATGTTGGTTGTGCATTTAATATAAAATCTCAAATCTAGTGACTGCAGGCTCCTTAAAATGGACCTTTACCCGCTTTTACGATCAGGTATGCATGACTTTTGTCAAAACATAAAACAGAATAGGGCCAAATATATCAGTCAGTTAAATGCAACCATAGAACAAAAATATTCAGAATTTTGGGTTAAAATTAGACTGTATTTTTCAAAACAATTAAGAGCTTGTGTGCATTTGTTTGCATCAGAACTGTGTTTCTCCCTAGTCAAAAGGAATGCAAAAGCTTGATGTAACAAAAAAAAGTCAGAAGACGATCAGAAGTACATGTGAGTGATCTTGAAAAGTTCTCTAAAATGCATGTTGAATGCATCTAGGTGAAATAGGCTGCATTAGTCCATCTGCACAAGCCCTTAGTTTGTTAGACAGAAAGTTTATAATCAAAACACATAATCCCTCATGTACCTACTTGTCTGCATTATGAAACTTATTTTCTAGTCAATTCATCTGCAAAAGAGGACGGTCAGTTGACATATTACAATATAACAGCATGTGGTCACATGACTTTCAATGCAGCATGAATTAATGTATTGAATAATATATAACATGCAGGAAAAGTAAGATGAATAGCCAATTCTCATTTTGAATTGCCTAACTGAGTTAATATACCTTCTTGGTATAACTATGTAAAATGACTTGTCTTTCAAATTATTTAGATTTGACATGTTCCACATTAACATATTTTATATCTGGGGATTTATTGAGAGAAAATTAATATGAATTTATTTTCTGCATATGCAGTGTTTCAGTGTAAGTATATTTCAATAAAATACTTATAAAAATGCAGAGCGAGTTGTACAATTCTCAAGTCCTAACATTTTATTACTAAACATTATATATGTTTACATTAAGGATTATTCAAGAACATATTTGGTGAAATTTGCTGGAAGAAAGCAATCTGAGCAGGATATACTCTATATGAACATAAAGTATATAAATATTATATAGTATATAGAAGAGTAAATAAATAGTTGCAGTGACTCGTATGTAATCAGAAAAACGCCAAAAAAATTAAAAGCAGCAAAAATAATTTTTAACCACATATTAATCACATAGGGGTCTATTCACAATTGGCTGCCCTCGGCAGCTTTGTGAATAGACCCCATAGTGTGAAATATAAAAGGAAAGTATGGGTGCTTTATAGGGCTTGTGTTTTTTTTTACTGCTATCCTCTTAATAGCTAAAGTGGTTGCTAAACTAGCTGTGGGTTCAGATTGTAATTACATAAACCAAAGTCACACTACACCAAGTTCTGTATTGAAAATAAACTCTTGGTGGCCTCAGTGCAGCCCGTTGTGGTAGTGATGTCTGGCACTTGTCAGCATAAGTAAGTTCAAAGGGAAGTACTGCAGGTCTAATATCCAGAAGGAGGCCGGATGGCTCCTACAAAGGGCCGGCAATGTGTGTAAAGCCACAAGGACTTGCACTAACATATACGCACATTCCAGTGCTGAACCTACTCACCAATGGTTAGTAATGGCAGCTGTAGAGGGGAGGGGCTGGCACAACTTTCTTATGGAAGGGGTGTATGATCAGCTTGTAAGGCGAGACTTTTAGAGGTGATGATCAGAGAACAGCTACCCTAGATGCAGCCACAACAACTGCATAGCAAATTGTAGTTTACTGTAAAGAAATAATTTTAAATAATGTAAAAAAGTTTGAAAAATAAAAGGAACAAGAAAGGGAAATAGAGAATGTTAATGCTGCAGTTTGCATGTCTGACTGGTTTATAAATGGGATCTGAGGTAACACGGAGACATCCACAAGACTTGTTCACACATATGGATACACTGGTGTTCATAAAAGACAGAAACAAATTGAAAAAGATATACTGTATACATATTCTCAAGTAACGTTAGATGTAAGAGCTCTGTTAGTGAAAAGGTTTTGGAAACAGTGTTGCAACTGTAGCACATTTGCTAAAATAGTAAATGAGAATAAATTATTAATAGCAAAATATTGTTAATGATAGTAAATAGCCAATACAGAAATATTGTAATCAAAAAATTTGCAAGTAGCATATAATTGTCAGTTTTTGTGTTATCATGGGACTTGATAAGAAACTGAAGAATTGTTTGTTAATACATTTCTATAAAATACGGTGAAGCATCTATGTACTAAATACACTAAAAAAAAACATTTTTATTTCAATATAAAAATAAGAGAGAGAAAATGATACATTTTTTGCCTGACGTATGGCAATTCCTGTGCTCCTCAGCTCCAACTAGTGGCATAAATGCCATGCCAGCTAAATAGACCATCAAGAGTTTTTGAATAGAATGTAAAAGTTAAAGCCCACAATAAATGTGATAAATGGTTGCAATTATTACCTCGGTTACAAACAAACATATTTTTTTGCAGATACAGATAAAACGGAATGCAATTATAATGCAGGCATCAGTACAGACCACACAAAAAGTGATAACTCAACTGCAGTAAAGATCAGAGTTATGGGATTTCCTGTGAAATGGGACCTGGAGGAAAACATAGCTTTGTAATGATTTTGCTCTGTCACCCAGTGGCTGATATCACTTATCCCTTGGCACAGTCACAACCCAAGATCTCACTCTGAACAATTTCTGCTTTATTTACGTACTTTGTGTGTGAGCTTGGAGTGAACCTATGATGAAAATGAATACTTTACATGAATCAATGTAAAGTATTCATTGTATCAAGCATTACCACATTACACTAGTACTTTTGACTTAATAGAAAACGTAATTTTCATTTTAAAAAAATATAGCATATAAAATTGCTACACGCGCCATTTTGGAATTTAATGTTATTAAAAAGTACCTTTCCATTTCAATCTGAAGCTGTTCTAATTTCCCAAAACTGTTAAAAAAATTAAATACATTATGGTAACTGGAGGCCTTCTGTACACTGTTGGTGTATAGAATGCCCCCAGAAATGTAATTCCCTGCTTGTGTGATTGGCTCACATATTTTCCCAAAAGTCTGTACTAATATACAAGTAACATTTTAGGAATCCCCGGCAACAGAAATGTAATTTTTGGTGAAATACTTCCCAAAGGTAAACTTCATCCACAGGAATGCATACACTTATTAAACACTGATAGACTAAAACTCTGCTGTTCTTCAGGTACCAGCCACAATTGGTCAGATTATCTCTGCCAATCAACCACTGCAGTGGATTACCAATCAATCAGAGTGTCTGTGTTTTCAATCAGTCTGAAGATAGAAGATACAAAAAGACTGCTACTGTATAGAGATAATTGCAACTATAGCAGAAACAAGAATTGTATTCTGGAGGCAACTGAAAAATTTAGGATTTTCCACCACTTACTGTCTCAGTGAGAGTGGTCACCAGGACACATTAGAGGGTCAAAACAGACACGGGTCCTAATCATTGCCTGCTCTATCCAAAACTACTTACACTTTAATCCTATAGCTCCACTTCAATTTATATAATATTTGGAAGTGGCAAGAATAGATCTCACCGCTCCTTCTGGTTTCAGTCTCCACCACCAGGGCATCTATGGGTGCTGGTCAGAAGATGTCCACGTTCCACAAATTTAGAAAATAAAGAAAAAAAAGCCACACGCCAATGTCCCCTGACCACAGGCTTTATTCCATGATAATTAGAGTTTCCAAATTTTCCACCTATGGAAACTATATTGCCCTGAAGAAGGGACCCAGCTTGGCTCCGAAATGTTGGCTGAATGATGCTTGTGACATGTTATTTCAATAAAAAGCAGAAAGATTTCACCCTTTTAGTTGAGTATTGGTGATCTTCATTTTCCATGACTCCGGAAACCACGGCGCCACTCGTGTTATCAGTACGATCACCATGACTCTTAATGAAATAGGTCAAAACGCTGTATGGAGTGCAGGTGACTGCCCATGATACTGCAGGGTTCTCCACCCAGTCACTGCCTACTCCTGACACATTTCACCCTTACGGGCATAGTCGTGGACTCGTAGTGAAACACGTCAGAGGTGGGCGGTGACTGGATGTGAAACCCTGTCATGTTGGAAGCTATGCTTATCATGGAATGAAGCTTGTGGTCGGTTGACATTGGTGTGCAACCTTTTTTTCATTATTTTCCAAGATTTGGAAGTTCTTTTTTTCAGTGAGCACATCATTTTCAGAAGCAGGAACCAGTAACGACAGCATACATGTTTCTCTCATGGTTTTATTTAACAACCCTTTAGATGAGATATCAGCTGCACAGGGTGTGCATTGTTTCTAGTGAGCCAGATATCGTATAGACTAGAGAATAGGCAAAAGAGAGAAAGAGAGTAAAGCAAAGTATAAATAAGATAATTTTATGTAATAAGCATAAATGGCTGTCCCCCACGTGAATTTTTGTTTTTTTACAAACAATAGATAGAAACAAACTGTTCT
Organism: Nanorana parkeri; assembly: GCF_000935625.1. NCBI lineage: Eukaryota > Metazoa > Chordata > Amphibia > Anura > Dicroglossidae > Nanorana > Nanorana parkeri. Next base: position 146,777 of record NW_017307076.1, on the reverse strand, counting down.
TTTTATTTACATGCATTGATGATTATTTACATTAATCTGATCTCTTTGAATATATAAACAAACTATTGACACTATACATTGTCCTTAACCTAATATATTTTATGTCAGGGGAGGGAACCCCAGTATAAGTAAATTGGTGTTATCAGCAGGAAAGGAAGAAAGGAGAATATGACTGGTTGCTTAACAGGAAAAACAGTAAGTCTGCAGTTAGACACACCAGACATTGATGTCCTGTAATATGTTGATTTCCTTAGCAAGACATACATTACAGTATGATCATTTTAGCTGTGTGGAACTAATAATGAGTTTACAGCTGAAATGTATGAGTGAAGTCCCTAAATTTATACAAGAGGGTGATATGTTGTGCAGCTTTTGCTTCAGCGGTGATTAAAGTAATCATATTATACAAACTGCCTAAGAGGCAACAGTATTTTGCTATTCTGCTATTAAGGCCCACTGTTGTGCAGATAGTTCCTACACTAAATTGTAAGCAACTTTAGTGGGAAATAGAATTTTTACTAACTAGAGCAGTTTTTTGACTCATATTGACAACATTGTTCAGTTTTTCAATAGCTGAATTTTAAACAAAGATGAGTCGAAAATTGCCACAAGACATTTTGCTTTTTACGCTGTCGTTTGTCAAGTCTAGTGGGAGGCTTTAGCTGCACACAGCTTGACGTTTGCATCTATAAATGTAAATGCCAGTATTGATACTGCTGAGAAGTTGCAAAGCTACCCAAAAATGCTTTCATGGCATGCTGTAATAGCTGGAACATCCACAATACAACACATGCAAATGATCTAATATATAAATAGTGCTGGCAGATTACAGTGGTTTAACTAGCAGTCCAGCTCACAAGTTTAGTAAACTGTGCCTGAATCCCCCACCCAAAAATTAGGTCAGGGACAGCCCTGCCCATCTAGAAGTGTGGCTAAACCGTGACATTATTGGTCTTATCCAGTGTAAAGAGCAATGGTAATATACTAACTGAATAAAATCCAAATCAGCACCAATGATGTACTTAGGGGATGAGGGTGGGTGTGGCTCATGCCGGGGACTTCAAAGCAGGGGGTGCCCACATGGAGAGAGCTGAGTCTGGCACATCTTCAATACCATGGTAATAATGCACTACTCATACATACGCTACTTACAGAAGTTTCATAATTACTACTAAAAAGAGAAACTTGGAGGGGGAGGTTAAAACCATAATATGCCCCTGATGTCAATTATACTAAGTACGCCACTGTTCAGTGCACTGAAAATGGTATCTTGATTAGGTCATCCTGATTACTAGCTTAGCACTTAACTCTATTCCATATTGAATAAACCCATACATGTTACAGCATTCACGTTTCTCAAGGTGTTGATGGATTTCTACTTTCTAATTCTAAGGTCAAATTAAGTTGTGAGAAGTATGATTTGTAACCTGTCAGTTTGTTTCAATAGTAGTATTTTCTGTTTACATTGTATTATCTTGTCAGCCTTGGGGCTGCACATCACAGCTCTCATGGACTAGGTTAAAAGGACAAGAAACTTAGCTGAAAGCATCTTGAATAATTAGAAGCCTAAAGGAAATTGCATATGCACTACCTACTTTTATACCATGTTCTAAATGCAATGAAGGAACAATATTAAACATAGTGAAAGGGTCACTATTTCAGAAACAACTGAAGAACTGGAAGGACTGGTAAGCTGCAATATATCACATTTTTGTTCTTTGGTTAGATAAGAAAGACAATACCAAATGTATTTACTCAAATTGAGATATTGGTAGGGACATTTCAGTGGTAAGCCCTTGGGCAGAGGTCAGCAGCCAGTGGTGGGCATATGCAAGAGGTACAAATAGAGGGGCACAGAAATAGGCAGCGGTCGAATAGAGGATAAATGGTATGACATGAGTAGAAAAAACAAGTATAATCAAAGAAATGTTTAATTTCTGATTGATGAGAATACCACCTTGATATTGACATTTTGTAAAATTAAAGGGTTCTTTTTGTAACACGGTATCACAAAGTAAGTGGGGCACTCAAAACCCCCATCCAAAAAAAACACTATTGTGGAGGGTTGTTGATGAAAATAATGCTGTAAGTTGCTACTACTTCTTAAGTGACAATTGTAAAAAAAAGTTAAAATAATATTAAGAGCCTTCTCATAGATTCTTAGATTCAGTATGAAGAGTTTGATAATGAATTCATGTTGTTTACTGGTCATGATGTGATTTCATGATATCTGCTTTTGGAGGACATACCTGTTGTGACGGATGCCTGGGAAGCCAAACGATATTCACACATAAATTAGGATGTAAGGAAAATGACAAATGTTTTTCTTTATATGGGTGTCATCTATAACTCTTACACAATTGGGCATGTCATCAAGGTTGTAGATCTTTGACTGGAAAGTTGAAAAAGAAGACTGATTGGTAAAGAGGGGGTGGGTGTTTGTGGTATGTCGTGGCCCTTGTGCAGCTCCTTGTGCTGTCTAACTATGTACAGAAGAATGGAAAGAAAGGGAGGGAAGGAGCGCAACTGACTGGCACAGACTTTGGAAAGACAGTGGTTCGGGAAGGTGGTGCTGTGCGGTGAGGTGCCAGCACTTCTGGTCGGATATCCGGAGTGTCAGCGTGTGATCAGGGATGAATGGATGAGTAGGCGAGTATATGAGTAAACCTCAAATGGGTAACAATAAATGAACTTACCATTAGGTAAGAAATGCTGCGACATCAGCGATGATGGACATGACGATTGTGAAGATGTGAATCAGGTGGTTGATGTATGTTCAGCTGGATGGGTGGAAATGGTGATGGTACAGCTGGGGTGGTTCACAAATGTTGTGGTGCATCTGGATCCTATGTTGGTATTGCTGTGACTGTGGCAGCTGATTGGGAATCCTGGGAATGCTGGAATGCTGAGCAGATGCTAATGAGCAGGGGGGAAGAGAGGGGGGAGGAGAGGCTGTCATATCCGACCAGAAGTGCTGGCACCTCACCGCACAGCACCACCTTCCCGAAATCCTCGATATCGAGACGCAACAAACTCGGATGATCCAAAGGTCACGACATCACCAGGAGCTCATCACCTGTGCAATCACATGTGCCATCCATCTCATCACACGTGAGTGCCCTTCTCTCATTCCCACCTTCACCTGAACCACTGTCTTTCCAAAGTCGGTGCCAGTCAGTTGCGCTCCTTCCCTCCCTTTCTTTCCGTTCTTCTGTAGATCTTTGACTGACCTCCTATCACTCTGCCTCTGTACATGGTAAATGGAAGTACACCCTAAAGTACAACCAAGTACTGAAACAGTTACTGACTGGCATGTACATTGATGAAGAAGTGCAACACTGCCATCATCTTCACCATTTCCTGGTTATTAAAGCTGTTATTTGTGAGATGCTCCAGATGACCTATTTCTCTTGAGCGTGCAGAAATTCTCATAAATGGAGATAACTGCCTTGCTCTAATTAGGTCACTTCACCTGATCCTAGCATTCTGAAGAAAATATGAACTATCCCCTAAAAAATTACATTCCCTTTTAAAGATTCATTGAGGAAATATTTAAACAAAATATTTACTGGATGAATTGCACGGTTAACACTGAACATATTTTTCCTTAATCCTCGATCACCATTTAGAGGCAGAGAGCACACTGCCATTCCAAGACATCAAGCCACAATACCAAACCTCTATTGGAGATATCGTTACAATTACAACACAACACTGGATAACCTCTTTCATTTGTAGCAATGACTGGCCCCTTGTATCCCTCATCTCTCTCTTTCCTTCTCTCTCTTATATTTTAAGTTAACATTTCCTGAGATAAATACAGAGCTGTGATTCTGTTTATAAAATTCTTCTTGCCTGGTTGTTCTGTTAAACTTACAGGCTTCAATATTTCTCAGTCACTGACGGGAAAGTCAGTTAAAAGTCAGAGCTTCCTATCTGAAACCTTGTTCCAACTTACAAAGTAAAAACATTAAAGCTATATGGCAGACAGACAACTAGCATTCTCAGAAGGAAAGGTCAGCAACAGCAGCCTGTGTATTCCTCTTGTGAATGTTTTCTTGAAAAACCCCTATGAAAACATTTGGTTGAATGTGATTGTCTTGCAACATACCGAATACTAAAAATGGTTTGATACTAAGCAACAACAAAACAAAACCTGGAGGCCATGGCTGCAATATACTCATCCACCATTTACTAAATTGTGTACTTCTATCCTTTAAAAATCCATTCACTCCATACCTATATTATACCTATGTGCAGCACAGTCAATCAGCCTTCACACACCCCCACACCCCACATACACACACATCGTTTCCAATCTATTTTTCTGTTCTTTTTTTTTCTTCTTTATCTCCACCCATAATATTATATGTGCATTTAATGTATTATAAGTATGTTTATTTATCTGTAAAAGCCTTCCTTGTGTAGACTTTCAAAATCCCCAAGACTGCTATCAGGCACCACAATCTTTGATGTGATGTCAGCAGCTCCAGCAGACTGAGAACTGTTATTCGAGTGACAGGAGGGAGGACGGCTATGCTAGGGAATTGACCAGTCAAAGTTTCTAGTAAGTCTAAAGGAACTTTGCAAGTGAAAATAAAATAATTAATGAAAGCAAAAACACTGGACATAAGCATTTCTCTGTGCTTTTATCTGCAATGTATTAAGTTAGTGACAGTTTCACTTTAATAGCTTGCATCTTTACTTTAATAATGAAATCAGCTTTTTTTGCCCATAATTAGTGGCTCTTAGAGTTCGCCGTATGTTCACTAGCAATCCCAAAAAATTACCGCATTGGTTGCAAGTCACCCATGCATGTACAATTTTGATAGTTTCTTTTGTCAGAAACTGGACTTATACTAATGAGCCTAGATGTCACTTGTTTGGTGATACTGTTATATATGTATGTTCAATTTATTTATTTAGTGATATATATTATTGTTTTGCCTTCTCAGCAATAAATCATATTGAAGAAAAAGCATAAATTAATGACATTTTAAATTTAGTCCAACAACATTCTTTTTTGCTATTACTATCATGTCTGATGCAACATGACTGACTCCATAAGGTACTAACAAGTACAATTAAACTGGTAACATGGTTCAATGTACTATGAGTTAGAACCGAACACGGGGGTGTTCGGCTCATCACTACTACTCATCAATTTAGTCCTTCATGGGATGAGATCATTTGGTGATCTCTGGTTAGCCAGTGACATTCAAAACAGATTCTGCTTTCAAGATCAATACTCTGGTCCCCTCTGACAACAGCAACTTAATAACCAAATAAAATACTTTCTTATTGGGTGTTTTCCTAATAAGGAAGCCTAGTATTTTATCATTATACCAATGATGTAGTGCAGGGGGAAAGGGGAAATGCTGGAATTTTGTATAGTGAAATGGTGAGTCCTTTGGGACACTTTTTAATAGTTCACTAATATGATAGCTGAAGCAAATACTGCTCCACTGTATCACTGGCAAATATACTTTTCTTTAATTTGATCATCTGTATTTACAAAAGTGCAGCTTTTATGTATTTTTTTAACTTGCTTTAAACAGCTTAAAAGTGTTGTTCTTGGGATTTGCTATGTTGCAATTGAACTTGTTGGAGCGTGAAATATTCTCCAAATCAGTATCTAGTGGGGAGTGGATGAGTCAATTTCTCAGAAAGATTTAAACACATTGGAGTTTAGTTACTAAAGGAGTGAAGCATGTTTACTTTGCAAAGTGAACATTCACTTAGCACAGTGAATAAGGTGAAGCTAATTGAAAATTCACCTTGCAAAAAATACCCAAACATGTGCGAGAATAAAAAAAAAATAGGATTTTTGGTCCCACGTTATTGTTGAACAAAGTTTCACCTCATTTACAAAGCTGACAATTCCTTTTACAAAGTGAACATGCTCTACTCCTTTAGGAAATCAACCCCACTGTGCCTCGAATCCTCTGTAAACTGATCTTTCAACACTATGAATCTGCTGCACTCATAATGTGGTCTATAGAATAGTGAGCTAAACCTTGTGTTCTCCCAACTTCTGCTACGAGTATAATTTTTCTATTTGTATAAAAGAGAATATATTTTGAGCTTTAAACATTATTGCAAATAATAAAGGAGCCTTATGAAGATATTTATGTTCAAGAGGCATCACTCGACAAACTTGTGATAGGATACATATGTTGAAATGGAGTCAGCTCTACAAAAGTTTAACAGGACAACCTCAGTGTGATGAGGTGATGGTATTAAAACTTGTAGCTTGCATAAAGTAAACAGAAAATAAAAACTGTAATTGTATTATTATTTATAAGGAACAGTTATGTATTTTATTCAGCTGCTAGCTATAGTTACTATAGTAACAATTTAAGAAATATGCATAATAGCATGCTTACCAAGACTCTGCAACATTAAGGACAGGTCATACCATAAAACAGAATAAACACGTTTACCATCTTGTCATATGATTATCCTCAAGCTAACATATTGGCTATTTATGAAGATTTAACATTTCAGCTGTTTAAATCCTATTTTATTTCAAATCCAATTCAGGAACTTCATGGTTTGATGCATTTGCTGTAGTCTATTATCCTCCTTCCAATGTATTCTTTCCCAAGTGCTCTACTTACAATCAGTACTGAAACTGGAATGTGAAGAAGCATGCATCACAAATCTACTGAGGCAGACCCGTTGAAGTATTATGGCTTACATACACCATCTTCACAGTAAATTACATTATGTGAGCTGTAGGTAGCATTCCCACCATGAAAATTGACAGCTACCTACTATTCACCATGCAGCTAATGATCTCACTTATTTACTAGCATTCTATATTAATGCTAGTGTTTACATTATATAAAACTACATTACATTACATAAGCACTCTGAGAATAACTCCTTACCCTAAAGTGACATTAAACTCAGGAGTTAAACCTTAAAATGCATTCAAGTACCTTAGTCAAATAACACAAATGTATCTAATTTGTGTATCACTCAGCTGTAGATCATAAAATCATCTCTGAATTGGTGCAGACACTGTCCTTCCTTCTGGAGGGTGGCTACTTTTGTTCCCCATGGTCCCTGTGTGTGTTGTGTAAAGTAGCCATCACTCCAAGCTCGCACCTGTGATAGACTATAAATCGCAATACAAATCAGTAAACTAAACATGATATTGTAGTCCATCACAGGAGCAAGCTTGTAGTGGTGGCTACTTTACAACACACACAGATACCATGGGGGAGAAACATAGCCTCCCTCCAGAAGGAAGGACAGTATCAACACAAATTCAGAGATGATTTGAGGATCTACAGCTAAACGATGCACAAATAAGGTGCACTATTGTTAATAGTTAAGGTACTTATATGCATTTCTATCTGTTTGTTGGATCAGTAAGTTAACAAAATATGGTTGTATGAAATTTTTTTTTTGAGAGGTGCTGGCTGCAGGTTAGGCAGAGAAGCACATGCATGAAAAACATAACCTTGCTGCCTCAATAAAGCATGGAGCCAATGGCTAAGCTTTGAGCAGTTGTCAGAGGATCTGTGACCATCCTGCCCAGCTACTAAATCTTTAAAAGGAAATTCACAAAGTAGGTCATACGGTACCAAGACAGATCTATAAACAATAGGTCAAGGCAATTGGACTTGCTGTATTTTTCTTGAAGACGCTTTGCTGGTCATCCAACCAGCTTTCTCAGTTTAGAATGACAAAAATTATCTGCTAATAAATATGGTGAATGTTGCTCCAATCCACATAATCTGTTAATCGCAACCAGCATGGGGTCAGAGACCTCATTATTATTATTATTACATAGTATTTATATAGTGCCAACAGTTTGCGCAGCGCTTTACAATATAAGGAAGACATTACAGTTACAATACAATTCAAGACAAGATGGTAAGGAGGGCCCTGCCCCTGAGCGCTTGCAATGTAAAAGAGGAGGGGGAAATGATACATGAGGTAGCTGTGGTAGCTGTGGGAATGAATTATGTGAGAATGTGAATGTGCCTAAAGGCAGTCAAGGTGGGAGATAGACGGACAGGTTGGGGTAAGGAGTTCCAGAGGATGGGAGAGACTCTAGAGAAGTCCTGGAGGCGAGTATGGGAGGAGTGTACAAGGGAGCTGGAAAGCAGGAGGTCAATGGATGGTACCTCGTGGAGGTAAGGTGTTTATTGCATTTGCATATTTGGAGCTAGGAGGTGTTATTAACCTGCCCAAAGAGAGGTGTTCAAACAGCATTGTATGTGGCAGACAATAGATGTCTCACCCCCTCCACCTCTTTTCAAGCTTGGCTTCTCCATTTTTACATAAATGGCCTCTTTTACACCGCTTTTGAACCAGTCCTCCTCCCTGTCTAGGCTGCGCACTTGACTGTCTTCAAAGGGCACTCTTTTGAAGACAGTCAAGTATGATGTACCAAGGTAATTTTGACTTCACACAGGAGTTTGCTTGCTCGGCACATCAGCCATTCAGAGAATGCCAATTTTTTTATCAATGGATCCTCTGATTGAACCTTCCTGTTTTAGGGTTACAATGCTCTGTTCCTGTCTCCTGATTGTGTTCCTGCATTGTGCATCACATAACATTTGCTTATGAAACACTGTTTTATTAAACAGTTATTCACTTAGGATTTACATGTAAGTGCTAAATGACTGAGTGACTGTCTATTTGTGTGTATATATGGCTAAACTATAAAGTCGTTATCTGTAAATTTCTAAAACAGCATTTTGCTGTAATAAATCTGCATGTGTATGAACTACATTCCTTTGTATGAATGTGGGGGCAAACTAAAAAGTATCTGGAATATATTCTTATTAAAAACATATAGAAAGGCGTAAATCTAAGATAGGCAACAGGGCTCAGTACTGTACACATGCTGCACTCAACCATGTATCAGAATGGTGAAGAATACAGTATACTACTACTGAAATGTTGAAGGGCTCAGTTACAGTACATCACACATGTATGGCTTTGGCAACGCATATCGCCATTTAATTCCACATGTGTTTTGATGTACCATTGAAGGATCCCAGTCAATTAACTCAAACCAAACCATGCAGGAGAATGCAAAAATAAATCTGGCACTGCATGCAATTTCGGAAAGTTTTAGAAGCAAGTCCTTTAGAAGATAGTATATTTTTACTTGTCCATACATTTTGTCTGTGTTATACATGCTGCAAAAAGTATATAAACATGTCTGTTGTAACCAAGCCTTTAACAATTGGACAACCGTTTAGAATTGCTACACAGACATTTAATTTGACAACTGTGGATGATGGATAGGCTTTTCATTTGAGATAGTTAACAATGAAGTTCTATTGGACCCAGCCCTAGAAGTAGAAGAAAGTAAGTGTGTGTGTGTGTGGGGGAAGGGACTGATTCTTGTGAAAAGACAATGCTAATGGCCAATGATTTTTCATGGCATTGTTGGGAGTTAACAAATTACTTTGGGAGGTATTTGGGCTACTCTAGGAAAAGGTATATTTTTTTATTCTGAAATATCCTCCTGTTTCTAGAGCAGCACTCCACACTGACCAAATTCACACTTGCTCCACACCTCCACGAGAGCGCTGTGCTTTTTTTCTTTGTTGTAAGTTCATTTAAGTCTGTTACCATTCACTAAAATTAGCATATTTGTAGTTTCACCGTGAGCAAGAGCCAAACAATATTATTAAACATCTGTTTTGGGGCTTCAGTTTGCAGTGTGTTTGAGGCAATACTTTTGTATATTTTAGCTCCACTTTTCTCCCCATAATTAGTTGAAGAGCATTCACTCATGCTAGGGGGCCCTACAATTTGGGAGCTAAAAAGTCTCTTGGGATTCTGGGATGATTATTTCTGTGCCGATAGCATCCTAGCTAATAGCATGAATTGAAGCTGCATGTTGATGCAGCTGATCAGACAAGACCCACCAGTTGTCTGATCAGCTTGCATTTCATTCTGGGTACAGTTAAACTCCTTGGCATTCACGCACAGAGAAGCAAATGTTACAGCATTTTTCCATAGCTGACCAGTTTCCTACAAAATTGCTGCACTGGTCTCTTATATTTACTTGACAGAGAACTGAGGTTTTAGAACTTTTTAAGTCATTAATTTATTACTGGTATATTGCTCCTAAGTTCTGATCCAGGGCTGTATTTAGGGTAATAAAACCACTTACAGATCACTGCCTAAAGCAGCAAAGTATAAGGGGGCAGCACCAAGTCACATGATATTATGCATAAAACACCCCCTAGACAATGACATTTACTACTTGCATGGGTTATAGTGGCATTCTCATTTTCTTAAGTCAGATAAACCAGGTGGCAGCACACTTATACATATTGTAAATATTTTAATCAATAATAAATGCAAATCAAGAGATGTATGTGATATGTTTTCTTATAGCTCCCAAATTCTGATCTAGGGCTGTATTTACAATAATAAAAAACACTCATAGACCAGTGCCTAAGAAATCAAAGCATGAGGGAGCAACAACAAGTCACATGATACTTTGCATAAAGCACCCCTTAGGTAATGGCATTCACTGCTAACCCCCCTTAGGTAATGACATTCACTACTTGCATATGTTATAGTGGCATTCTCATTTTCTAAAGTCAGAAAAACCATATGGCAGCACAGTTATAGAATTCCTATCTTGTTGGCAGATTTTGTTTATCAATAATAAATGCATATCAGGATATGAAATTATGTGTCTCTATATTCCGTTGAAAAGTTTATTCGAAACATGATAAGACTTCCCGAAAGACAGCCTTATTGTGAATCTTTAATTGACTGATTGATGTGTA
>NW_017307076.1:132283-135021 GCF_000935625.1 Nanorana parkeri | reverse complement strand
ATATATATATATATATTGCTATTATTTGAATGCACACAGATAATATGTTCTCAAATGCAATACCATTTTGTTTGTGAAAGAGAGTGAAACATGATTTCCCCTTAATGACTAAAAATTGTTATGTTGCCAGCCAGAGTGGAAGATTGAGGCATTGATGTTCATTTGTAATACAGTTTATTGATGGGACATGGAAATGCCAATGCTGATTACTATGTGAAGGGAATCCTCACAGACACACACAATTATTTTTGTCCCAAATTTCTGGCACCCAGTATGTACAATTTGCATAGACAGAAAGCCAAAGCCAGTGCTAGGCTTGGAACACTTTTATTAGTATTTGTAATAACAGACAAAATATGGCATACCCAGGGGATAATTTCCAGCTGTCATTTCCAAAAATATATGAGACAAGCAGAAATAATTTATATGTGACAATACCCTTGCCTATTGCAACCTAGAAACTAGAAAAACTGAACATGTGAGGAAAAAATGTAATGCAATAAATGCTTACATAGATGTATATCAATGTTAACTATCAAGAAGTCACAAAACGTAATTTTACATATAAGTTTGGATAATATATGTTTGACAAGTGACATTCACCGATCCAAGCGACGAATTGCTTAGCGTGACACAAAAATTGAACTATTTCATTTAATAAATTAGTTCTTGCTTGCTTCATAACCAAATGTAATTACCTTAAAGAAAGCTGAAAGAAGAGACATCTCTAATTGTAACCACATGTTTCCCCTTCAGGGACTGTCATTCCTCAGAGTGCTGAATCTCTGTTACCTCTTTGTCTCTGCTTGAAACCCCGTTTGGAAGTTGGTGACAGCAAAGCTTTTCTCTTGGGACGTGAGTGCCTGCGATTCATTCATCTGTGGTCACCAGTTTACTCTCAGTGTAACTGACTGATTAATTTCCATATGAGGTCATCTATCAGCCTCATAACTTAGCAGAAAAAAAACATTAAGATGCAGACACCTGTGCAGTGAATTTAAACTGTAAAGCTTCAGGCTAATAAGGGGATTCTAATGGCTTGTTACTTTCTCATTCTAAAGCTTAATCTGAGCAATAACTGACATAACATTATTAGCTGCCTTTAAAAATCTATTTGAATTAACATTATTAAAAACTGCGTGACTGATGATCTCCTTAAGAGGATCTATACAGTTTTTGTTAATGTGCAAGCTGCAGTAATCTATAGCATCCGTTCAGCAATCACTACAATTGTACAGACAGCTCTAAACTGTTGAGAAGTGAAACAGGATTTATGATAGGGTTACTGTGCTTCATCATTGCACTTTTCATTGCTTTATAAAAAAAAAAACAAGTGTTTATGTCATAACTGGTACTCTTATAAAAAGCTGTGACCAAGTTAACACACAGAGGCAGAGTCAGCTCCTTGACCAATGGCAATGCTGCAGAACTTAATGCAAAATAAAGGTTTATACTCACTTATGGTCTAACATTAAGCAAATGACTATTGTAAGAAAAAAAAAGAGTTATTGAATATAGATATATAGCATGATAGTAAAATATGTCCTCAGCCACAGTGTGATAAGATCTTTTGCCTATCCTGTTATGGATTTAGGCATCTTCCTAGCTCTGTAATGTTATGATTCATTCTACACTTGCATTTAAATATTTGTGTCCAGCACACACTGCAGATTCAGTTAAGTACACCGAGATGAGATGTATAGACACTAGAGCATTTGTCATCTTAGAACAACAATGATCTGCTTACCTTGCGCAGGTAACACTGTGCATACATGTCACAGACAGTTCTATCGACTCCATCCAGTGACTGAGAGCAAAAAAAAGACAACTTGTATAATCGCTGCCTCTACTTTCATTGCGTCTGATCCAGCAGATCCTTATTCAGCTTGGGTGCCTGCGTATGCTTTTTCTCTTTCCTTTACACCAATTACCATTCATTTGATCAGTCAGGGTACCAGGAATGTAGATTACTGCCATTTTCTAAGACACAATTTCTTGCTTTGTCCTTTCCTCCTCATTTCTTTAAGATTGCTATACCCTCTAAGGCTTGTTCTGCTTCTTTTAGCTTAAAAGAAAATCCCAGCAAAAAAAAAAAAAGTGTATTGTGCTACTGATGTTTCTTTTCTCTCAGTTGCTATTCAGATGTTGGAGTGAAACCTTCTCTAACTTTGATGATTCTTTGCTTCTAGCATCCTTGGCAAGAGTGCTGCTGGACAATTAGTGCTTGGAGTGGCCTCTTGTTCCCATGCTGTGACTTAATGAGAGGACACACTTTCTGCTCTCACATCAGCTTACTTTAAATGGTGCAGAATTGGGCTGATGATTAGTTCACAGCTCTGGAGCACCAACAGTGCTCTCCCCCCAGCAGCAGATCTGCTGCTGTGCTACACAGTAACACAAGGCAGATCGCAACATACATCACCTTCTCCATCAAATGTCTGACACACCCACCGTGACGCTGCTCTCACTATGAACATTGTGTCCAAATACAAAGAGCCTGCTTTATTTATTAGGCATATAAGCAACGGGCTAATATACTGCTACTCATCCCCTGTGCAAGCAGAGAGTCAGCTGTGCATCTCATTTCATCTACGGATTTATAAAACATGCATATATTTTCCATTTATCTTAGGAAGGAGTATCACTGTTAATGTAGTAGTGTATATATGAAGTGACAATGTAACACAATTCTGTGCTGGCAGTAGAAGACTCTGATGCATGTCAAAGTCATGTACAGT
>NW_017307076.1:117909-132184 GCF_000935625.1 Nanorana parkeri | reverse complement strand
GTTATGTTATAAAACATTTATTCTTACCCATATTTTTAGTAAAACATAAAAGTCAGGGTCACGTCGGGTAAATAGACACCAAACATGTCAAGCTTTAAAATTGCGTGCGCCCGCAAAAAACGCCCATAGGCGACGATTAAAACGCTTTTATTGTTCATCAGTTTAGTGTTGTCAGTGATTAAAGGAGAACTATGGGGTTAGGGCTTTTCCCCATAGTTTTCCTTAGGGTAACGGCAGGACACCCTAAGCTCAGTATACCGCGAGCTGCAGCTCAGTTGAGCCAAAGCATATGCCTTCGGCTCGGCTGAGCCGCTCAGCCGCCTTCGGCTGCTGTACGGGCTATAGTGGATAGCCCGTACAGCAGCCCTTTGGTTCGACTGAACTGAAGAGCTCCAGCGGCCGAAGCTAGCCGAAGAATCAGACTGAGTTACGGCTGATCCTTCGGCTAGCTTTGTGAATAACCCTCTTAGTTTTTTATTTTACTTTTCCATATAGGAGGCCCACCTTCTTATAACTCTTCTTTTTCTTCAAAAAAGCTTTCCTGCTTTTCTAGTGAGTCCCCTCATGCTCTCCCCCACACCCCCTGCACAGGTGCCTCCATCAGCGAAGCGCGAACAGCCATGCGTGCGTGCGTGTTCTCACAGTGGCTGTGTGCGTCCATAGACACACACAGCCCTGCAGCAGGCCATACCCCTCCTCTTCTATGGCTCCTCTTCCCTCAGTATCCTCCCCCCGCAACGAGAACGTTTGGGGAACAGGAGGATTGCTGCAGCGACAGCACTGACACATAAGTGTGGGGGAGTGGGGAAAACAAAAAGGTACTGATAATTTTTTACCTTAATGCAGAGAATTAATTAAGGTAAAAAACGAGCAGCTTTTAATACTACTTTAATGTGTGTGACAAACAAATTAAAGCCTAACTCCCACTAACACATTTTGAGCAGTTACAACAGTTTTTGTCCTCTTTTGGAAAAAAAGGTTTAATACAGCACCCCTGCCAGTGTTAGATGGTTTGTCCGAACCCCTCTGACACTTTTGCTGAACCACTTTATAAAATTAAGTTGAAAAAATACATCTACTAGCAGGATCCACAGGTAATAAAAGTATGTTACGGGGAGACTGAGAAAAACAAACATGTGGTGTTAATTCTGTCGATAGACTGCATCATGAATTAAATTTTTTTAAATGTTGCCCATAGTTTCACTTTAACTGTATTCTGCTCTCCTAGCAATTTGCAGGGAGCAAAAAAAAAAACAAAAAAAAACCGGAGAGCTCAGTAAATAAGCTAATGAATAAGTAGTTCCACACTGTGTAGTATCGTGCACAGTGTGGAACTCTGCATAATTAATTATCTAGAGGCACAAATAGGGATTGCATCATTCAAGGAGTAGAATGCCCCTTAACTAAGACTACTAAGTTAACACAAGGAAAAAATGATGTCTTACATATTTAATGTGTTATTATAGAAAACATAATTGATTTATTTGTCATGCTTTTCCTGGTTCAGGACACATTTTGGTGGGGATAATTCAATGTTATCAGAGCACCCACTTTCCAGTTATGCATCTCTGAGTTTATTCATGCATTTTTTATGTGTTCATAATATTTTATCAGGATATGTGTATGTCTGATATTGGTTTGTTGTTTGTATCCTTGGGAAAAAAATATGATGAGAAAAATGGTGTGTGCTTCCAACATTTGGAATGTTTATAAGTACTCAAAAGGGACTATGTTCCAATGTGTTTACCTATTTTTTTAAAATATAATATTTAGCTTTTTTGACAATAAATTGGATAATTGGTATATCCAATTATCCAATGGTATTGTTTTTATTTGTTCTCTTTTTCTGAAATAGAAAATAATGAAATGTGCATAAAATTCCCAACTTAAACTGGAACTCTAGCTTTTTAGCTTTAAACAGAGTAGAGGTAATATAGCCTCTGCCGGGTTTTTATTGCTGCATTTCCTATTTTTGTCACTAGTTCTAGTCCCAATGACAAAGGAAGTACAGGTGAATCACATAACAAGAAAAAATAGGTGTTAAAAACAGGAAGACTAGCAGAAAGGCAGAAAATAATGTCCATTACTTTCATGTAAGTACTTTAAGGCCCCATTCACACCAGATCCATTGACATTCCTTTTTCAAAGGATGTCAATGGAATGGAACCAAAAAAAATGTATGGGAGAGAATGTGACCAGTTCACACCACTGCATGAGTTGCAGTAAGCTGAAAAAGTAGAGCATGCATTACTTTTTTTCAGTACATTGCAACATGTGAAAAATGCAAGTAAAAAAAAAATACAAAGAAGTTTGTTCTCTTAAGACATGTTATGTAAAATAAGGATTGGCAAAAAAGCAAAAGCAAATTTAAAAAAAGGAACACAATGCAATGCAACAGATGTCAGAAAAGTATGAAATTTCGAGTAAACAGGCCACCGTCCGATTAAGGTGTGAATGCAGCCTTAGACTCCCGGAAGAATACTTTTGAATGCTTAAATCAAAAACAGAACTTTTCAATAATGGGGGCCATACTTGTAGTAATCTGATCAAATGATTCTTTACAGACAATATGATTGAATGAGACAATATAATTAAATCTATTAATTATTGAAAAGACAAATATTGTGTCATTGATTGAGTTAGATCAAATTGATCTATTCTTTTGAAATAATTTCAATCAGTCGAGGAGTGAAATAATATCTCATTAAAGTAGGCAAACTAACTGACTTTTTACATGTATGGCACCTCCAATTTCTATCTACACCACCTCTCTTGGTCAGTTAATAACCTCACATAGCTTCCAATACCATCTCTATGCCGATGACACTCAGATATATCTTTCTACTCCACAACTCACCCCCTCTGTGTCCTCTCGTGACACTAATCTACTAACTGACATATCCGTCTGGATGTCACAACACTTCTTAAAACTCAATCTGTCAAAAACTGAGCTCATGATATTTCCTCCTGCCCATGCACCTTCCCCCAACTTTTCCCTTGAGACTGATAACACAACTATCCATTCCTTCCCTCATGCCAATGTGCTAGGTGAAATCCTGGACTCAGACTTCACCTTTCCGCCCCACATCAAATCCCTATCCAAATTCTGCCGCCTTCACCTTTGTAACATCTCCAAAATACACCCCTTCCTCACCAATGAAACCGCAAAACTACTCATCCACTCCCTTGTTATCTCTCGTCTTGACTATTGCAACTCCCTCCTCATTGGCCTACCTCTATGCAGGCTATCCCCCCTCCAGTCTATCATGAATGCAGCTGCTAGACTCATTCACCTAACCAACCGCTCAGTGTCTGCAACCCCCCTACGCTGATCCCTGTACTGGCTTCCAATAGCCCAGAGGATACAATTCAAAATATTAACAATGACTTACAAAGCTATCCACAACTCTGCCCCCAGATATATCTCAAACCTTGTCTCAAAATATCACCCTAACCGTCCCCTCCACTCTTCCAAAGACCTCCTGCTATCCTGCTCCTTCGTCAACTCCTCTTATGCTCCCCTCCAGGACTTCTCTAGAGTCTCTCCCATCCTCTGGAACTCTTCACCATAAACTGTCAATCTATCTCCACACCCTCCCCGTCACCTCTGCCATGCCGCCCCTGGTACAGCTGATACTCATGTAAGAGGCCCCCCAGACCCCTCACGCGGGTACCGGCCGTACCCCCCTGATGACGGTGTTCTATCAAAGTTTGTGACTACATTACAATGTGTGACCGGTGACCTGGTCACACATTTCAATGTAATCCTGCCCAGTTTTTTTTAGGGGTGGAATGTGTCACCGCCAATAGGTGAAGCATTCCAACGCTTTCTCAGCTGTTTCAGGGCAGATCGGCAGCGCAAATCGTATGTGCAGGAGAACCGATCTGCCCTGGTACAGCTGATCGGTCCTGAAATGTCACTTCTCTGCGATCTCACATTCCACCTCACTCACAAAGTCTGGGGTGCCCAGGACTGGACCTCACTGGGCCCCCACACAGCCTCAGGCCCCGAGGCCCCGGCGGTAGTTCCGCCCCTGGACAGGGAGCCGCAGCAGAGGGATGAAAGTGCCACATGCGGCTCCGGAGCAGCAGGTTGCTGACCCCTGCTTTAGGTGTTCCCTCTTCAGGGAAGCCCATCCCACCTCAACCTAACCACTTAACCATCACGTTCTCAAACAATTCATCCCCACACAGGTACCTCCTAATTAGATTGTAAGCCCTCATGGACAGGGCCCTCCTTACCATCTTGTCTTGAATTGTATTGTGATTATAATGTCTTCCTTATATTGTAAAGCGCTGCACAAACTGTTGGCGCTATACAGTATAAATCCTGTATAATAATAATAATGCCTTGCAAAAAAAATTCAAAAGATGCAATGCATTTAATTTTTATTTGAAATGTAAACATCAAATCTTCCTTTATGAAGGTGGTAAGGCCCTATTTAGATAAACTTTGTCCTAAGTTCACTTAAAGGTTCACTTAAAGTAAACCTGTTTTTGATATTATGTGCTAAATTAATAATATAAATTAAATTAACGTCTTTCCAGAGCACATTTCAGCCTTCAAGCATCCACTCCCCACTCTATTATGCAAATACCAGCATATTCTAAGAATCTAGGGAGAATGTGATCATTAAGCTCACCGGTCAAAGGGGAGGTGCATTGGAGGGTGGTCTAATGTACTAACTTCCTAGTGAAATTGGTGTTTACATTATAACCATGTTACAGTAATCACATGCTTAGCTACTGTCTCAAAGTGACACTGATAATATATACTGCAAACAGAAAAGTATACCTAATAAACAAATAAATAAACACTTTATTTTAAAAATGTGAAAAAAGTGATTGCTACTGCACTTTAAATAATCCAATCCACTGATATTTTATGGTTTCTCACTAGATAGTGAATCAATCTCATAAAAATATATTCAAGTACAGAACTGTGATTTTCTGTGAAATTGGTGTGCCTCATTTCACAGCTCTCACTAATTTATTCAATTCACATAGCACAATCATCCAATGCCTTCATCTGTTCATAGGAAACATTGTACAAATGCCTATTTTCGTGTTTTCAGTAAATCAATGATTTATTTTAATCTATTACAGCGTGGGATTTAGATCATGGAAATTTCTTAGAATTCCAACTTCCCATTTTTATGAAATCTCTATCTGTGAGCTGCAAAATGGGTGTGGGTAGCACTTTATATATTGAAAATGTCTTATTATGTCTTATCACCTTTATTTGCCTACCCTACTATGAGCACAACCTATTCTATCTTCTATCATCTGATTTGATAACATCAGTCTAATGCTCTAAAGCAAACTGCAGCTGCTAAAAGACAGGAAACTCAGAAAGTAGGGCTTCCTTTTAAAAAAATAGCCTAATGATAGCAAGTACCTGGATATCTTGCACCACTGCTGTTGTAAAAGGTGGTGGGAGAATTTACATTTATGTATATTCTCCTGTGAAAAAAAGATGGACTGGCTTTTTAAAGGGTGGTATCTGCATAACTGAGTTCCCTGAATATTCTCCTTTTTATTGGTCCTTATAAGTAAGAAAAAATAAGCCTAAGTAATACTTGTAAATGTCAGCAATTCTGTCAGGACGCCGGTAGTAATTAAGTTGTACATATATAGTTTGCAGGTCTGGTGTCATGTAGAGGGGAGAAACACATTTTGTTACATTTTGGGAAAATACAGATGACGATGACAGTGAGCATCTTTCCAGTTAAAGTGAGAGTGACATGCCTTCATCAGTATGTCACCTGGGGAATTGTCAGTGGAAGCTCCCAGCAGATAAAAAAAAGCCCCATCTGGGCCATCCTTAGGAAGTCTTCTCTCTCCCTGATATCCATACGACTGTAATATAAACAACAGTGTTGAGCAAATATGCTTGGGTTCAATTCACAGACCATGCGTCACAACTTATCATTCATTCTGAAACTTTCATTAAAATCTATTGAAGATATTGAGAGTAGGTCTTGAAAGTCAATTATGGCCTTTTTAAAAAGCCCTCATTTGAAACAAATTTTGAATATAAGTTGCAAACAGCACAACCTCTGCCGTAGCATATCAGCCATAGTAAAAGTAACAGCCATTTGGGTAATGTGTGCATGAGGAAACAGAACCATACACCAAATGGCTATGTGGGAGCAGCATCTCAATAAAAAAAGTAGGCAGCAAAAGGCCTGCACTCATTGTTTGGACAAGGTCCTTGAAAAGCCAAGGGGAAAAGGGCCAAAGAGTGCCCACCCTCTTCCATGAACTGTGAATCAATTCAGCAGCATATATTTCAGGTACTGCATTTTTTGCACCCTCCCATTTATAGCCTGTGGTGCACCACAGAGCCAGATACCCAGACACCAGACAACAAGAAGGCCATGCCTGCCCTCCATCCAAGGGCCCACCTGACCATAACATGTGGTCCAACAAGCATGGGCAGAAACAGTATATCACCTTCATGGCACACCAGGCAAATAAGATGGTGGTTGAGAATGCTGCAAGATGGGGCACAATCTGCAGCTGTTGGTGCTGTCCCATGTCTTGCATTTTTTCACCACCAGGCATGTTAACATAAAGAAATGATCATAACATTGCATGCTATCTATGCACATTTTCTAGGCTGCATTATCAAAGATAGAAACCAGGCAGGATTGATTGCACATAAAAAATTACAGGGTACTTTTCTAACAATGCTCAGTGATGCAGATTGGACACCCAATAGTCCAAGGGAACTTCACTTAAAAGAAGGAAACATTGTTTTGGCAATTTTGTTTTACAGATAAAGATCCTTCTCAACCCCTACTAGCAGCATGACCATAACCTCTGCCTCATGCACAGAACGTACACAGTACTGAATCACTTAGTAGCAAGCTCCTTTTTCTACAGGACCCCTAGAGGCTTTTGAAAATCTAGAAATCAACATTATTGTAAAGCAGCCTATAAACTCCTACAACATTTTGGATTGAGAATCTGTACAATCTTTAAAAACAAAAACTAAGCCACTTTATTAATAGGGCCCACACCAAACCAGCTTTTCATTTTAAAAAAATCAAAATTTCAGTATATTTATTTTAATGTCAAAAGAGATCCCAAAATATTCTAATAACTAAGTGCCTAGTCTTTAAACAATTTTACTAAATACTAAACCCAATCCCCTTTTTTAAACCAAACTAAAAGAAGAAAAATAAAAACACAAAAAAAAGAACCCCCCCCAAAAAAACAGAAGGGGGGATAACAGCAGTAAAAACTGCAAATTAAGTTGTTGCTGTGACCTAAGAAAAAGGTATATCAGCCAGGAAAAATATTCTGGGATGTCTCTAAAATAAATTTTTTCAGCTATCAGAGCCAGCTTTTAACTCTCCCTCTTAAATACTCCATATCTATTATGGTACACCCTGAACAAAGGGCTTTGGGAATGCTGACTTTTATAAGGAAGGGGTTGGCAAATTGACAAAACTCCATGATTGGCGCTTTCAAGCCAACTGACCACAGTTCAGAGGCCAGATGGTGCCCAAGTGGTAATGGTTGCTATGGTGGTGAATGATCACAATACTCACAAACTCATGGTTGACCTGAACTCCAAGCTCATCCTTAATATTGAAGATATGAAGATAAAGTCGCTTTATACTTAGGTCAAATAAGTACATACAAAATTTAACCAAAACGTTTTTTTACATTTGGAAAGAGGGATGCCTGGATCCCTGCTTGTGATATTTACCCTCACATCTTGCATGCATAGAAATGAGCAGAATCTTTCCAAAAGAAAAACAGGGAGAAAGGAGAAATTTACTCAACTTGCATATAAACAGCAAAACGAAAAATCTGAGGAAGGCTCTAACCCTTGTCCAGTCTAACCTTTCCTCACTCTAACCATGAATCTGAAAGGAATAATAATAATTTTGTGTATACAGTAAATAAATAATTTGTATATAAATAAATAATTAAAAATAATTTGTAAATATACAGTACCTTTATTGAAGGATTTGACATTAGGTGGTGCAGTACTCTGTCAGCACATCTTTCAATTTCTCCATGGTTCCTGGTATGCAACAAAAAACAGACTCCCAATCTTTTCCTAGAAAGTCTTCAATACTTGAAGCTAAACACTTCTACTGCTTTTGGGTCTTACTGTCAGTTGTAGGAAAGAAAATAGCTATGGCATTTGCTTATGAGAAGAACATATTTAACAAAGGGACTGGTGAATATCACTATGATGTCTATCACTGCTGCCACTTGGGAGAGCATCCTTGATGTGCCCTGGAATACAGAAAATATCAATCTGTCATCAAAGGTAACCCTCTTTAAAAAGTGATATATACAGTTGTGATGTTTGGGGAATATAGCACCATGGTGAGCGCTAAGCGACCACTCCTGAAGCCGACTTTAACATAAAAGGACAGTCTTTATTCATTCAAAAGGTCAACAGTCCATGAATTTCACAACATAACTTGCTTTTCTTCAGCACAAACAAAGCATAACAGTTCCTTGGACTCTCATAAACACATCATGTTTTGGTTTGACCGACATCGGGCTGTCCCATACGCTCCCAGTGCTATAGTCCCAGGACTTTCCCTGGAAATACAGTCCTCAGCAGCTTTCCTCCGCTCCAAGACTTTTAGCATTCACCCCTAGTGGGTCACTGTCTCTCTCTGTCTCCCCGACAGGTATCTCAGGGTCATCGACCCTCTGGACCTCTCCAGCCTACCGGGCTGTGTCCCTTGTGCTCATGCACGCAGCAGAGTCTACCCGTGGTTGTGTGCTTCCTGCACACCCACAACTCTCCTCTAAAGCACTGGGCTGGCTTCCTAATAAGGCTGCTCTCAGCCACCTGTTCAGCCCAACCTGGCAACTGGCAACACCTGGCCCCAGGACTGGACATCCCACCCCACTATAGTCCGGAAAACCTGGAAGGAACTGAACAGCCAGTTCCTCCTCTGCAAAGGTATTCCCATTGTGGAACCTCTTAGCCCCTCTAACGGAGTGTTCTTGGGAGTAATGTTGCCAAATCACATTGTGGCATTGCCACACCCTTCTACACATTATATTTCAATAAATGATTCAAAACTTGATAAATTCCTTGTGCAGAATTACTTTTTTAGTAGTGTGATTAGTGGTTGTTTACAAGACTAGGGATATCATTATATTATTATTAATATTATACAGGATTTATATATCACCAACAGTTTTTCTAGGAACTAACACTTTGCCTTCCTTACAGTCTGCGAGAAATTGCAGTCAATGGACTCCAAATCTTAGTGAACTTAAAGGAGTCTATTCACTAAGCAGCCAAAGCATCTAGCCGTAGCTTCAGCTGATCCTTCGGCTAGCTTTACCCCCAGGAGCCCTTCGGTTCAGTAGAACCGAAGGGCTGCTGTACGGGCTATTCACATACAGCTTCCGAAGTTGGCAAAGCTGCTCAGTCGAGCTGAAGGCATATGCCTCGACTGAGCCACAGTGAAAGCTGAAGCTGGCCGACAGCCTGCTCAGAGAGAGAGAGAGAGATCAGCGTCCCTGGTTACCAGCTAACCAGGGATGCTGTCATTACACACTGAGAGCAGCCTCTCCATGTTCTCAGTGTGTAATGATAGATGGCGTTCCTGTTTAGTAGTGTGATTAGTGGTTGTTTACAAGACTAGGGATATCATTATATTATTATTAATATTATACAGGATTTATATATCACCAACAGTTTTTCTAGGAACTAACACTTTGCCTTCCTTACAGTCTGCGAGAAATTGCAGTCAATGGACTCCAAATCTTAGTGAACTTAAAGGAGTCTATTCACTAAGCAGCCAAAGCATCTAGCCGTAGCTTCAGCTGATCCTTCGGCTAGCTTTACCCCCAGGAGCCCTTCGGTTCAGTAGAACCGAAGGGCTGCTGTACGGGCTATTCACATACAGCTTCCGAAGTTGGCAAAGCTGCTCAGTCGAGCTGAAGGCATATGCCTCGACTGAGCCACAGTGAAAGCTGAAGCTGGCCGACAGCCTGCTCAGAGAGAGAGAGAGAGATCAGCGTCCCTGGTTACCAGCTAACCAGGGATGCTGTCATTACACACTGAGAGCAGCCTCTCCATGTTCTCAGTGTGTAATGATAGATGGCGTTCCTGGTTACCTGGTAACCAGGAACACCATCTGTCATTACTCTCCCAGACGCTCTGGGAGTCTAATACGACTCCCTGCCGCCCGGGAGAGAAACACTTTCTCCCAGAAAGATTCACTCTGCTCGATCGAGCAAAGTAAACCTTTCCCTGCTCAGTTTTTTTTCTGACATCGGAGCTTTTGCACCCACCCACTGCTGCTGTCAATCAGCAGAGGGGGACCTGCAGTTCTATTGCAGAGAATAGGCCAAACAGCAGCGAGTAGCCTGCCGGAGGTTTGGCTTAGCCAATCCAGATGTTAGATAGGCTGAGTCGAACTCCTTCTGCACTTCGGGTCGGCCGAAAATGCTGAGCATGTTCGACCGACCCGAAGCCAGCCGAAGCCACCCGATGTATGGCTGATTTCAGCTGAGATACGGCTGGAATCAGCCGTACTAGCTTGAAGTGAATAGCCGAACAGCGTTCGGCTCACTTCGCTTCGGGCCGATTAGTCACTCGGCTGCCTACGGCAGCTTAGTGAATAGACCCCAAAGTCTAATGTCACTGACTTAATTTATTTATTCATTGCAAACAGTTCAAATTTGAAGACAAAATTAATGACATAATGAGTTGCTAATGGAAGGTAAGCAGAAAATTGAGATTGCCCAAGAAAATGTGCCTAAAACATTTGTTAGGCAGAATTTCTTTACATTATTTATATTTGATAACATTTGCTTGTGAAAAACGTATATCATACAAATGTATGTTATTTTCTTAGTTCCAGGCTTCTCGAGTTTGTGTCCAACAACAAAAACCTTTTTCCATATGCCCTATTTGAATTTATCAAGTACATGCTATTCATATATTTTCAGCATATTTTGGTTAATCTTTCACGATGACTACTGTCTTGTTGTGACCTTTTTGAACAACTACAGTCAGTATTTCCCTGATGAGACTCAACAGAGCCATCTTTCTGCAAGGTTTTAAATGATATCCAGGTTATTAAATTAAAGGTCAGTTCCATGGTCTTATTCCGCAGGACTTGTGTGTTTCCTTTGACACTGTTGATTGTTCCCTTCTCATTTAGAGTTTCCAGCATTCATTAGAAAGATGTTTGTTCCTTCTCATTTCTATTCCAAGACATCTGACTGATCCTCTCTCGTGGCCTGTAGAAACAGCAAAGAGCAGTAGGCTAAATATGAGTTGAGTTTGTAGTTGAAACTATGCTCAAATTTGAGTATACAGCTGTAAATATTATTTTAAAATAAACCAATTGCCCTTTTATGCAAATATATCTTTAGTAAATATAATGTCATGGTGTTCAGTAGACCATCAGTGTTGCCAGAGGAAACAGCTGAGAACAGGCAAGAAAGATACAGAGTTGATGTAAGTCCTTAGACAGTTGGTCAGTGCAAATGCCAGATGTTATCAGAGTCAGCTGATGACCAAGTCAGATACAGAAAAACAATGTCCAGATTCCAGGCAGGTAAACAAAGCAATGACTTACAATAATAGAGGTATGTGTTTAGGATAAACACAGACAAGCTGAGAACAAATGCAGTCCAAACAATACACAGTAATAATCAAAGGCATTTACAGTCAAACCGCAAAGACAGACATATCTATCTTGATGAGCATGAGCAAGCAGACAACATTTGGATAAGGTAAAGCTCTTATCCAAATGAAACCCTGTCCTTGCTTTGAGGCCCACTAATGAGGTCAGTTGTGCACAGCGGAGACCTGAACTGTGCTGCTAATGACCAGCAGATGGTAAATGTTCAAGCCAATAATTACATATAACTGTATTTATATATGTGCCTATTTAAACAAAGCATGTGCCTACTAGGAATCCAAATTTGCTTCATGGTATAGTCATTCATTTGCTTTTAAATTATACAAATTGTGCTCTGCAGAACATGTTATAATGTAGTAAAAGCTGTCAGAGGGTACAAGTATTTATTGAATACATGTGGCAGTGCTCTTTAACACAGCTAATTAGCATACATTTATGGGACAGGATAATGAAAGCTCTACAAGAGTGGTAGGTGTGATCTGTGTCTCATTTAGAGGGATTTCTCTTCACTTCCTGTCTTGACAGAACAGGAACACCATTTAGTGTAATCATTTCCTAGCCTATGCCATCTTTATGTAGAGCAACTTCCTACTAGTAGGTCAAAATGTTGGATTTTTCCCTCACTTTCATCCTGCTACAGTTGACACCAAGACAAATCACCATCCCAATCCCCATTGGGAGCACAGAATACAAACACTATTCCTCCTCCCCCTCAGCTCCCTGTCTGCAATACTAGCTGTCATTTTGATGACCAGGACTTGTTTTCTCTCACGGGGCAGATCTTGCTACAACACTGTAAAATGACACTCACAGAACAGTGTCTATAATTTTTACTTTTATTATGGTATAGTGATGTTATTTTGCTACATTGCAATTGCTCTACTTCAGATCAAAGAGGTGATACAGATCAAAGAGGTGACCTTTGATTTCTATATGCTGTCAGTTAAAGTAACCTTGCAAGTTAAAAAAAAATATAAAATAAACTGTGTTGTTATTGAACCGCTTATTAATCCTTAGCTAACCCTAATCAGCTCTAATTAATTCCTTAGCATTAAAATAAAAACTGTTTTTGTTTTCTTTCCTTTTCTTTCTTAATTTTTAAGTGGCACATTCTAAAAAGCATGCAAAAAAAACCCCTTTATTTCATTTGATGTGAACTTTGTCATGTAAAATTTATTTTACTGTAGTTATAAATGGGACAAATCATAACATCCTAAATGTGCACATTTTATCTATAGTAATACTAGTTGTTTTAAAACTAAAACTGGTCAAACCCGAAAAAGACATTTTTTTTTCTTGTTTTGTAACATCTTTTGTCTATAGGTTGCATAGAAAATAAAATAATGTTTGCAATTGCTATTGCAATTATTATTGTTTTTTAATATTGCCAAGAGAAAGCTTGTTTTTAGTATATATATAAATATATATTACATTGTTATCTCAAAGCCCAATTGAATGGCCAGTTTAAATCAGCTAAATACATTCAAGGCACATCAAGTCTTTCAGTTTATTTTCTTTAAAGAGTATAAAGGCCTGTCCCTGCAAGCATGCTACAGAGTGGAACACTTGTTGCTCTCTGTGGGAAAGCAGTAATCTCTTTTCAGATGCCTAACAGACCCCCTTCAGAGTCAGAGATCTTCAATCAGCTGGGATTATATGCATTGCTGATTGCAGAGCTATTGGTCTGACTCAGCAGGGGGCGTGCAAAGAAGCCAATGCCTACCCACAGAAAGTAAGGGTCCCACCTAGCAGCTTCTGGCAGGGGACAGGCTTTTCTACAATAAATTATGTCATTGAAAACCTTTAGATTTGATGCCACAGGAAAGTATTTAGCCAATTTAAACTGAAGGTTCAGTTGCACTTTAAGTAATGACAAAGGTATTGTCCGATTAAAAAGGCCCAAAGCAAAAATGGAAAAACTGCCCTTGTCTAAAAGTTGTATACAAATTCAAGAGTGGTTGTCATGACCCATGACTTGTGGCCTTATATAATGTTTGTTTTGCTCTGTATTGAGTTTGTCCCTACCTCCTTCCATAGTTTGTTAACTGTTTAGCCCTACCTACCTCTTTCTCTCAAGCAACCATTTAGTGTAATCATTTCCTAGCCTATGCCATCTTTATGTAGAGCAACAATTCTTTTTTTTTAGATTCTCAGAGATTTCTTTGCCATGAGGTGCCATCTTGAACTTCCAGTGACCAGTATGAGAGAGTGAGAGTGGTCGCTATGGCATGTAAGGGTGCTGGCTGTCACTGACACAGCTCAGCAGCGGCTGTGAAGATCACTGACAACCTGTCAGTGATGTGTGCAGTGGCCGTGGCGCGTTTCACCTCACAGCCGCTGCGGAGCAGTGTCAGTGACAGCCAGCAGCTATGGCAGAAGAGGCCGGCGTTCGCAGCGAAGAGCAACCCTGCCTCCTCTTACATGACTGGCGAGCAACATAAGAGCAGACGGGGCCCGTCGATAGAAGAGGAGGCGGGGCCCGGGGACGGAAGAGGAGGCGGGGCCTGGCAACCACAGAGGCGGACAGCGCTGACAGGTAAGAGGTGTGCAGCCCATCTGAGACCCTGCAGAGCCCACTATAGAGAGTCTATGGTGGACTCTGCAGGGTCACTCTCAGGTGGGCT
>NW_017307076.1:115485-117641 GCF_000935625.1 Nanorana parkeri | reverse complement strand
ATGGTGGACTCTGCAGGGTCACTCTCAGGTGGGCTCTGCAAGTAGCATAACTAGCAATCACGGGGCCCCATACAAAATTTTGCTATGGGGCCCAGTGATTTCTAGTTACGCCCCTGTATATATATATATCCATATATATGTATATATATAGAGATATATATATATATACATCTATATATATACATACATGTATATAGATATATATATACCGTGTTTCCCCGAAAATAAGACACTGTCTTATATTTTTTTTGCCCCCAAAAAACACACTAGGTCTTATTTTCAGGGGATGTCTTTTTTTTTTTAATGTGCAACAAAATGTACAACAATCTAAAGTTATTCATGTACAACAATCCAAAGTTATCTGGTATCACTCCGCCTGTCACAGAACCAAACAGCTGTACCAGCAGTGCGGACATCAGACAGCGCGGTAAAGTATGGTACCATTTACCAGTACACATTACAGTACAGTACCATTACATTAAGCAGTGCCTTTGGGGGACAGCAGTTGGTGAAGTATGGTACTGGAGTGCTCCCTGTCACTGCGCTGGCTGGAGGGAGTCCCCTGTTATCCCCTGATACAGTATGTCCCTGCAGTCTGATACCATCTCTCCTGCTCTTCAAATTCCCCCTCACATGCTACCACCAAACTAGGTCTTATTTTCGGGGTAGGTCTTATATTACAGGAATCTTGAGAAATAGTGCTAGGTCTTACTTTTGGGGTAGGTCTTATTTTCGGGGAAACAGGATATATATATATATATATATGATTTTTTTACATTACAAAATTACAAAATTACATGGCATGTGATGCCTGGATCACTACCCATTCCAGTCTGTTTCATCCAATCTATTGATTAAAAAAACAAGGACATTTAGCAAAAATATATCCAAAATAGTAACTTTATGAACAATAAATTGCCAGGCTATACAACAATAATATGAAAAATTGTAATATTGCTTTTCTATTTGATTAAGCTTTTGTTAACACATTCAACTATAAGACCAAAGAAAATCAACTTTTTTTGTAATCATTAAAGTGACATTAAAGGATACATTTTTCCCCCTCCCCCCAATGTTAATGTTAGCACTTACCTTAGGTGATGTCTCTTAATCCGATCTTCTTCTTCTTTCCTGATGTTTCATCTGTCCCTCCAGCGGTGCGGCGGCTCTCCGATCCAGCGCTGACTCCTCTGTGCTTGCAGGCACTTCCGATCCAGCGGTGTCTACATGCGGGTGCACGCATCCATAGACTTACCTTACGTCTCTGCTCGTCTCCCGGCCGAGAATCCGAACTGCGCATGCGCCCGCCCAAAGATGCTTTGCGGCCGCCCGAGCAGTTTCATTTTCTCGGGCGGGAGCGTGCAAAGAAAAAAAGGTAAGTTTAAACCGCTGTTATAGCGGTTTTTTTTTAAACTGTTTGCCTATATCTACTGCTTGATAGCAGTAAATATAGGCAAAAAAGCGGGAGGGTTTAGAACCCCTTTAAGGATACAATCACACTAATTTCCATTTCTCTATTATGGACTAATATGAATAGCTAATTGGATCAGTGTAATGTCACAAAGATAGGTCAGGGTGGTCAGTGTTTTAAATTCCAGTCACAAGCCAAGGGTCAGGAAACAGAAATGCCATCAAATCACACAACACAAACAGAGAATACAAAGGGAGTTCATGGTAAAGGAACATTCATTTGAATCAGGAACCTGTTATGTCATGGGCACATTTCCAGCATGCTTTCAAACATTTAGTGCACATGAGGCTGGAAGATATGCAGGTGCATGCCTAGAGAGAGTGTCTGGAATGGAAGAGGGATCCATTGTAAAACTTGCTTGAACAATTACTGTGATCATTTCAAAGTAAGCACAAATGTATGCCTGGAAGTGGCTTTATTTGCTTTCCAAACTACTTCCCCTGCTCTCCAAACACAAAACGTGTGCTGCACAGCCTGAGACCAGCAATTAGTTATTCCCTATAACCCCCTGCAGTCTGTAATCATGTAAAAGTGTGCTGGGGACTGAGAAGCTGAAACAAGCTATGTAGCCATTGTATCATGGGGCTAATTATACTATACTTAACAAACTCTGCAGTCAAAGAAAAGATATTACCTTGACAAATACACATATCATTTTAGTTTGTTTACTACCCAGAGCAATGGG
>NW_017307076.1:107896-115242 GCF_000935625.1 Nanorana parkeri | reverse complement strand
TTTGTAAATTAACTGGTTTACTTTAAAATGTTATGTAAACCCTAACAAGGATTTTTTTTCATCTGCTCCCTAATAGAATAGTCAATTTAAAGCATTTTGTTTTATTAGTTAGCTAAGTGCAAAAAATGTGTTCATCATGTCAGAAATTCTGAGCTTTCCTGTGTTCTGTATACATATATTTCTTACGGCTGGCGTGATCTTACGGCTGGCTCCGGCCACTTTCAGAGAGATCAGCGTCCCTGGTTGCTAACCAGGGACACTGATCTCCAAATAGCTGACTCTCCCTGGCACCCCGGGAGTCTCCTGCTCCCGGCCGCCAAGGAGAAAAACCCTGCTGTGTCTTTTTTCTTTATTCTGACACGGAGCGATGTCAGAATAGAGAAAAAAAAACAAGATACCATAATGTAAACTAGTTCGTTTTTCCACTTGGTCGGCAGTGACAGTGTTAAAATATCAGGAGCTCTTTCGTGTAGTTTAGCTGTTTTAGGAAGGAAGCAGCAGAAGTGTCTGTGTAGTCTGAGGTGTAAAACTGCAACCATGGAAACAGGTAACAGGAGTACATTGAGTTGAAATTATTCCTTGACATGCCGGTGCTATTTTTTTTTTCACAGTCTCTGAACAGAAATATTTGAGCTCAAGGCATCGGGGAATCATTGATTTTTTATTGAACTCTGAAAGTAATCTTTACCCTGAAAGTGTTTTTGAATTGTTGCTCAGGTCTCTTCTTTATTAGTCTTACAGGAAGGAAAAATGAAGAATGTTAGCCTAACACAGTAATGTGAATCTATGCCTATCTACTGAAAAGCTATACTCACTATGCGTGTGGGTTATCAGTATAGTTGCGTTAAAGGATCGATCCATAGGTTGTCAAGCCTTTACCACTTATGTTAGCCATACACCTATTGATTTTTCTTGATCAATCAGTGCATGTCGAACAGTGTTCGGCTCACTTCACTTCTGAGTGGTCATTCACTCGGCTGCCCTCGGCAGCTTTGTGAATAGACCCCTATGTGTTACTTCAATGCACATTACCTCAC
The DNA here is from genome assembly GCF_000935625.1 of Nanorana parkeri. Taxonomy (NCBI): domain Eukaryota; kingdom Metazoa; phylum Chordata; class Amphibia; order Anura; family Dicroglossidae; genus Nanorana; species Nanorana parkeri. The sequence goes on along the minus strand of NW_017307076.1, from coordinate 114,205 downwards.
TGCATTTTGTGCAGTGTGTTGCAGTCCATTCCTTTAGAATGGGATCCCAATGATCAAATGCTCCCAATCCCAATGCTCACAGTGGCATAGTGGTTAGCGCTTCTGCCTTGTAGCACTGGAGGTTCCCAGTTCGTATCCTGGCCAAGTCACTATCTGCAAGGAGTTTTCATGTTCTCCCTGTGCTTGCGTGGTTTTCCTCTCGGTACTCCGGTTTCTTCCCACACTCCAAAGACATGCTGGTAGGTTAATTGGCTACTCTCTAAGTTGGCTCTCTGTGTATGCATGTTAGATAGGGACCTTAGATTGTAAGCTCCTTGAGGGTAGGGACTGATGTGAATGTGCAACTATGTAAAGTGCTGCGTAAATTGTCAGCACTATATAAATACCTGTAATAAATAATAAAATAAATACTGTAGGAGCCAACAGACCTTCTTTACAAGTAACTACAACACACCTACTTTGCTGTTTTTTAACATGAAAAATTCAGAAGGTCAATGTTCATGCAGTAACGTATTGCAACAGAATGTGTAGGTGTGTAGAGGCTCTTAAATTGGAACCTTAGCGGTGACAGCAGCATCTCTTGCCATAATGTGCAAGTAGGCAAATATTTTCAATGTTCAATACATTAGGTGGAGACTTTTTTTAATGGACAAAATGGCAGAGCTTATGCAGATTTACAGCCTTGTCACACCCTGCAGCCTCCGTGTCACCATTGGAGTTTACATGGAGAGGCTGCAGAAAGTGAAAGAGAAAGTGAAGCGTTGTCCATCATGCTGCAGGAGCTGCCCTTCAAGATGTCCTGGAGTGTCACGTGGGACGGCTAGCTGGGGAGTAAAGTGAAAGTTGTAGGCTTCCAGGACCTGGAAAAGGAGCATGCAAAGTAGAAGACTGAGGATCAGCCTGCATAAGGAAGTTTATGAACTGGAAGAATCATCAAGTATTTACTGACTGATGTGGTTATACCAAGAACATGGCTGCTTAAAAACAACCACCACCACCACCCAAAAAAAAACAACAACCCTACCGCCCCCACCATCTGCATGCCAATAAACACGCACGTGGAGGGTATGCACGTGTACAAAAACGATGCTTGCACCACACATGTTAGGTGTCACCACGAATGTCAGAGAGAGAGCAATCATTCTGGGGCTATAATTCACTGTTAACTCTAAATCGATGAGCAGTAAAGGCTTTTAAAGCGTCACCTATGGATAATTTTGAGTATCATAGTTTATCTCCATTGCAAGGGTATGCGCAATTTTAAAGCGGGACATGTTTGGTCTCGTTTTACTTGATGTAATCCCATGTTTCATATTTTATTTAAAAAGTGGGTATTAAATTGTTTACACACTAACGTTCATTAAACTGATTTTTTTCATTTTAGTGATTTTTTTTAAAATAGGATTTTAAAACATTTTTATGCAAATATCGTGCAACATTAAAAAAATGCAGCTACCTTTTTTGTTCTACTTTCAGAAAATATACAATTGTTTTGGGGTTTAAAATAATTTTGTGTGGAAAAATAAAAAAATTGCTCGAGTACTATGATGGTGAAAGGAAATTTCAAGTAAATTCAGTCAGATAAAATATTTTGGGAGCTAATTAGATCATTTTAATTTTTTTGGGTTTACTAAGCCTTGAACACATTCTAACTACATTTGGTGCAAACAAGTATTGCCAAATGAATGGTACCTTTGCCCTGAAAAAACAAATTAAATGTCAGAAAAAAAACACTTGGCATATATTAAAAACATTTGCAAGCATTTTTATTCACGACTTTTTTGGTAATGCTGGTTCAGTCACACATCAACTATTATTATTATTATTATTATTATTTTAACAAATAGACCCCTCAGAGTTGTTCCTTATCTAAATTTACACTATGCGTGCTCTTTGCACAGATATTTAGCTAATTACAGTATATCTGGAAGACTGTGTTTTTTTCCCTATTAACCAGTTTGTTGCTGTGTTACTGAAGTTTGGTGTAACACAGCTATACTGCTACAACATCATACTAACCATTTAAAGAAATATACATTGGTAATTAATATACAAAATAACAATTACTTTCAGTTTTTTATTTTATTTGAGACTGTTATAGCATATCTGTGCAGTTTGTTTTTACACTCAACAACAATGTTAGAATACATTCTTTACATTTGAGGCAGCAAACAGGGAGAACATGTATATTGATAAAGTAGAATAATGTGGCAGCATTATAACACATTTTGTAACAATCCTGACACTTTGTTGTAATGAATTCCACCACACTGACAGCATACTGTAGATATGTAAATACTCTATGCTTCTAAAACTACATCTATTTTTTAATGCGCAAACACACATTTACACCTTTTTATCTTGTGTATATGTTTTACTATTCAGCAGACGGGCAGACATATTTTACTCTTCATTGAAACGGCACTTAAATACTTGGTATAAATGCACCCACAATTATAAGAAAATAGCCCTGCACATACTATGCCTATTTTTAGCCTTTATTTAGTGTAAAATAGATACAATCACAAACGGTGCAGTGGCACAGTGTGGTAAGTAAACACCATTTATTAAACACATTCTCACATTTCCATAAAAAAACAGTGTGGGCATAAGCATAACCAAGTCCTCCATGGCCATTGAATAGTGATCTGATCAGCTGCACTGTGCACAGCATCCACGTCAGGTAATTCACCCATAGAAATGGCATACAGCCATTTCTATAGTACATGCATGTAGACAAGTAAGTCTCTATAAAGGTAGCAGCTGTTACTGCTTATGATACCCCATGCTTTAGCAAACCATACTTTTATGTCATTCAGTCTGGGTTTACATCTACTTTAAGACACTTGTTGCCACGGCAGAACAGTGGAAATAACAGCTTAGGCATTATTTACTAAATTAAGAGCAGCTCCACCTCATATGACCAATTCAACCTGTTTTTAATAATACATTTTAGGAGTAGTGACATGAATATGTGTTTAGTATCTAAATTTCTATATCCATACACCCAGGTAAGTACATAGATAGCATATTTATAAAGGTGAGAAAATCAGTCTAGTTACTTGCATCTTGCACTAATTTTATAAAGCAAAGTGGTGGCAGAGGTAGAATATAGCATCTTCTTACGGTGAAACTCTTAAACCTTAGCTTGGCAAGCTTCAAAAAGGACTTTTCCTAGCAAGTGAGAAATCCAAGCAGTTCAGGACACTGCTGTCAGGAGCAGTGGCGCATTGGAGGGTTTTCTTTGTAATCTTACAGCATCCATGACCTACCACATACAGTGAAAGGCAAAAGATCCAAATTTTCCCATTAAATTCAGGTGGAGAAACTAAAGGGCGGATGAGATGTGAATGCACTCAGTGCTCCTAGCCTACAGCTTTTGAGCTATCCAGTGCCACTTATCTTTTTATTTTGTTAGGCTTGACTTGCAGTGATTCCAGTTGTCCATTATGTTACAATCCCTCTAGTTAAAGAAAATCTTTGATATTTTTTCTTTTGTATTATTCTATAAAATAAAAGGTTTGGCAAAGAAATCCCTGTAATACATTAAAAAGGGCATACTTTATGAATGGCTGAATGCATTCCTTTGACATTTTACACAAAAGTGCTTGCGGAAATATGCAAGCTGTGTACAATGATGTTGGGAAGGAAATAAAACTGAATGGACTAGAATTTGCCACTACATTTTCATTTTCACAGAATTGCTAGATGACCCAGAAATCTAGATTTTAACACTAACATTACTGGAATTGTTGTATGTTCATTAAGAAAGAAAGTCAAGAATGGCTAACAGTATAGCTAACAGACCTGATAAGTTTATTCCCCTTCTTAGGGTATACATATTTAAATGGTTAACAAATTGAACCTGGCCAAAAACATAAAAAAGGTCCACATAAGTTAAAGAATATCGTGACCTTGCAAACATCTTTTTTCTCTAAACATCCATGTACACATGTACATTTATATCCAGTCAATGTGTATTTGCATGTGACCCTTTGTGACCTTTGGGAATTTGGCTCTACCTTGATTTGAAGCAACACAATTCTAATATATTTATTTCCAGCTGATGTCCCCAAGTTTAGCTACTGTCCTCCACAGTACCCTACAGGCAGCTTGACTGCCATCAAATTGTATATGACTACAGTTTAGATGTGTGTTTTACACAAAAAAATTTTGGTTTCTGTATATGGATGTTTAATGCATGCAAAAGTGATCTAGTGACTTGCATTTGACAATGTGTAGCCTTTATTCCAAATGACATAGGATCCTCAAGTTGGCCCTGCCATTAGAATGACCAAAGTTACAGGTAAATCAGCTTTTACAATAATAGGAATTACAAACATATGTGAAGAACAGGTTACTTACCACACCCTAGGGATAGCTGTGTTCAGTTTTTAAAGGAGAACTGTGAGGTGAGTGTATTCCAGGAGTATTTTCATATTATCCTGCAGATTCCCATGCCTCAGTATATCAGCAATGACACTCAGAATCTTCACCACTAACAGTTATAATGTTTTATTTTTTTTTCTACACTGCCTCCAACAGCAGAATTGCTTTTGTTTGTTAAAGGGAACTATGAGGTGAGTGCTTTTCACTCACCTCATAGTTCTAGCCGACCTGTGACAATGAGACTGTCACAGGTCGGCTCAGTAGATCAGAAGGTGAGCGAACATATACCGGCGTTCGCTCACCTCTCGATCCTGTCACGGCTCTCCCCGCTCTGATCCGCCAGTGCTGACTGGCGGAACGGATGGGGCGGGCACAGCTGGCTCTGCCTCTAGATAGGCAGAGCCAGCTGTCACTCACGCAGCTGGGCGGATCTCGACATCGATGTCGTGATCCGCTCCGGCTGCGGCGTCTCAGTATACTGCTCACGGTAGCTCACGGTATACTGAGCTTAGGTTAACGGGAGGACGCTAGTTTGTGTCCTCCCGTTACCCTAAGGAGAACTATGGGGAAAAGCCCTGACCCCATAGTTCTCCTTTAATGTTAGAAGAAGACATGTTTAGGTGTATAGTTCCAAAAATAAACTTAAAGAATATCTAAACCCCAAAACAAAAAAGTAATATATTGCAGATTACCATTCCTTTGATGTGGTGGCTGCATTCGTTGTCTTTTTAGTTGTCAATTTCAAAACATATTTGTAAACTTTACGTCAGATTGTATTCCATCACAGGAGTAAGCTTGAAGCGGTGGCAACATGCGTAGGGAACTTGGGGAACAAAAGTAGCCACCCTCCAGAAGGAAGGACAGTGTCAGCAATAATTCAGAGATGATTTGAAGATCTACAGCTGAGTGATACACAAATATACATTTGTGTTAATAGTTAGGGTACTTGAATGTATTTTTAAGATTTAACTCCTGAGTTTAGTGTCACTTTAAAGCAGTTTTTGAACTGCATGGATCAGTGGTGTATGGCTTCAAGTTGTTTTTACAACTGTATGCAAATGGAAAAAAGATGGATCCCAGAAGTAGTCGACACCCGCATCTGAAGTGGATCTTGGAGGAGTAACTTGGATTTGTGAGTTTGGAGCCTCTAAAAAGCTGAGACTTATATTAATTTTCATACATTTGATCCCCTGAAAACGAAATAGGTAGCTTTGCAGAGTTTATTTACTTATCTGAGCCACTTAGCTTATTTTTAGCAGCCTCTTGGCACATCTGAGTGATTTCAAGTCTATTGAGACATGGCAGCAGTAATAATTGGTTGTGGGTAGAGTTACAAAAATTCTATATAAAAATGTTTGTGTTTTCCCAAAAATGGACCACTAAGGATATGTAACATTTGATAAAGCATGCCTATCTTAACATCTATTAATCTGTGCTGACTCTTTGACAATGGCATGACTCTTATACCCTTAGACATTCAGTTTAACAGTGATGAGGCCTCTCCCTTAATTCATCTGGCAGTCCTCCAGTCTGACACTGCTTTTATCCCACAAAACACATTTTGGAATTAAAAAAAGTGAACCTGAAAAAACCCACCAGTTTTTTGGGGATTCTGCATATAAATGGAACACTTTAGGCAAAGGTATTTTCAACGCGACAATCAATATATTACAATTATGCTACATTAGTAAATATGACCTGTATTTGTGATGTCCAGAGTTACTATAGAGCAGGGGTAGTCAACCTTGGTACTCCAGGTGTGGTGGAACTGCAAGCCCCATGAGGCATTGCAGGACCCTGACAGCCAGAGGTATGACTCCTAGAGGCAGAGGCATGAGGAGATTGTAGTTTCACCACAACTGGAGCACCGAGATGGCCTACCCCTGCTATAGAGCATATATATATATATATATATATATA
>NW_017307076.1:106529-107875 GCF_000935625.1 Nanorana parkeri | reverse complement strand
TGGGGGTTGGCCAAGGTCAGCAATCTAAACTAAAAGAAGATATTCATATTAATTTTCCTTCGTCCGTGTGACCATGCTGGTGGTACCTGCTGATCTGCTGCTCATGCACCAACATCATATGAGGGTATGGAGAGAGTTCTCATGACTTGGAGTTTACACAGTTTCTTCTGTGCACTACTATGGGGGAACAAAACAGTTATAGGAACTAGAAAAAGTACATTTAAACAGTTACAGGGTGTGGCATTAAAAACATGTTGGTATGCCCCGTATAGGCAAAGCAGAGGCGCTCTTTAACCACTTGCTGACCAGTTGTTTCGACCCCCTTCCTGGCCAGGCCATTTTTCAGTATTCAGCGCTGCAGTACTTTGACTGACATTTATTCCGTCATGTCACGTCGGGTAAATAGACACCAAACATGTCAAGCTTAAAAATTGCGCGCACCTGCGAAATCGCAATAAAATAGCATACCCAAAATTGACCATAGGCGATGCTTTAAAAGCTTTTACAGCTCATCAGTTTTGTGTTATCAGTGGTTGATGGCCCTAAAATTATTGCTCTCACTGTGACGTTTGCGGCGATATGTAACATGTGCGGCATAATGGGCACAATCGTCGTTTTCGCAGGTATGCGCACCTGACACATGTTTACATGCGTGTATGTAGGGGTGAGGACTTTTTTTAAAAAATTGTTTTTTTTTAAAATATTTTTTGTGTGTAACTTAACTGAGGGCTCTAGCTGCCATTGTGATGTGTGCTTGGCTTCTGGTGTGTCCCTATGCCTTTAAGGAGGATTGGGCTATCTCCTGGCAAACCTGCACCCAATTCATCCTTTGCTATATATGCTCCAAGATGGAGGATCTCATAGGGGTCTATTCACAAAGCTGCCATAGGCAGTCTTTTGAATAACCGACCCAAAGTGAAGTGAGCCGAACACTGTTCGGCTATTCACTTCAGGCTTGTATGCCTGATTGCAGCTGCACACCAAATAAAATCAGCCGTACATCGGCTTGCTGCGGCTGGCTTCGGGTCGGCCAAACATGCTCAGCATGTTCGGCCGACCCGAAGTGCAGAAGGAGTTCGACTCAGCCGATCCAACATTTGGATCGGCTGAGCCGAACCTCTGGTAGGCTACTAGCTGCTGTTCGGCCTATTCTCTCTATGCCGAACAGCAGTGAGGGAATAGCTGAATGCCGCCGAGCGCCATTCAGCTAGGCTATTCTGCCCGGTACCTAGTGGTACCGGGCAGAATAGAAAAACAGTTGAAAAAGTAGAAAAAATAAAATAAAAAATGATTGGGAGGAGCTAGCAGTGACAGCTAGCTCCGCCCAACTGTTTTCTAATGGCCGG